>NW_026045864.1:0-81311 GCF_023898315.1 Schistocerca nitens
CACCGTAATAAATAAACTGTGACCAAGACTGTTTTTGATAGTAAACAGCTGCAGTAAACATTTAAATAGCTTTACACTTACTTTCGATTTTGGACCGCAGCAGTTCTTAGGCATATAAATACACGTTACAGGCACTCTCCATCACTTTATTTAGCTAATTATTTAAACCGTCCTTTTTGTTACCTTTTTCAATCTCATGTGAAATAGACGGAGGCTTGTACTGTCTTTCGACGATCCTATTCTAGAAAGAGAACAACTATGAATTGTACAGAGTCTGGGCTTCAGCAATATGTAACTTGTCCGCATTCCGTCTCGTTTCTTGCACTGTTTTGCGGAGCTCCTTGGACTATCAGGTAGATGGACAAGTGAAATGTCTCACGGGAAACTCTTTGGTTGCAGTGTACAAGCAAATGCTTTTTCGCGAGTGTTCCTTTCTGCCACAGTTGAACTTTGAGCCATGTGCCCACGTGGATATGGATATCCAAGCCTTCTATTGGCATCCATGTTCATAGTAAACACTAAACCTCGCTCACATTCGGTAACAAGTAAGTCAAACTTTTCCCACACCATTATTAATTTGTTCTGTAATGTGACCTAAATTTTGATGCTTAGTTTGGACTTCGATGTTGATCAACGACCTTCACCCCATATCTGCTTACTCTGTAACAGAAATTTTTCTTCTAATATAGATGGTTAAAAACAAACAATAATTGTATAGTCAAAACGTCTTTTGTTTTCCCCTCAACCACGTGCTCATGTAAGATTACAGTCAGCAGGACATACCTTGATCGCGGTCCCGTTTTAACTGTACGACTAGCCACAAATAGTTCGCACATTCTCGATGCTCCTAGTAATAGCACCTATAATGAGACCTTCAACGTTTTCAGATAATTAGCCAAACAGATGACTGCCGATAAATGTAGCTACACAACCAGCAATGGCCAGAGATCGACTTTCACCAAATTCTCAGGGAAAAGTTTTTTTGTACTCAGAGGTTATTGATTGTATACTTAATTAATGCTCAGAGTTGTTATACATTATACAAACTGAACAAACATTTGCATGCCATGGGCGATTTCATATAGGGCATCTTCATAAATTATGCACTCCATATTTCACTTACTGTTTCCATGGGACTAAACAACCATTCTCACGATCATTAATTTCCTTCTGATACTCAAGACTTGGTTTTCCGTTGCGCTTGCGAAGGTTAACTGCTTTCACCACATAAAGTAGAAAGGAAGGATGATGAGGGTTTAGTTTCCGGACAATATCGAGGTCATTAGAGATGGAGCACAAGCTCGAATTGTTCCAAGGATGGAGAAAGAAATCTGCTATGCCCTTTCAAAGGTACATTCGCGGCAGCATTTTCCTTGAGTGATTTAGGGAAATCTCGGAAAGCCTAAATTTGGATGGTCGGATCTACTTCCTCCCGAAAGCAAGTTCAGTATGCGTCACCTCGCTCGGTACACATAAGAGTCAGATCCCTGTTTACATGGGCTTGCTGTAAGAAAACTGCTGTAAATAACTTCCAAATAATACTTGTTAAGTTTGAGTTATTGATTTTGAAGACGAACGTTCGGTTTCAAATAGTTGTACAAGAAATCTTTTGAAGCTATATCAATACAGCACACGTTATTACGTAGAATTATTACGTAGAATCCTCATAACAAAGACAAAATGTTTTTCTTTACGTTGAGTTGCCTGGTGTTTCAGTAATTTGAGGTTGTTACTTTTTACAGACAGAGTAACAACTAACTTTAATGTGAGGTACGTTGTTACATTTGATTTAATCAACCGTTATACAAATACATAGTGCGGCCTATTAAGTAGTAACAAATTTTACGCTTCCGTCGTATTTATTAAATTGCTTTTTTTCTACCTGCATATAGTACCTGACTACACTATTAGAAAATAATGTTTTTGCTCAATAAATTAACATCTTATTTTCAAAAGCCTTTTTCCTGGTGAGTTCCAGTTATTTCTGGTAGTCTTCAGTTTTTTCAAGTGTGAAAGACTTGTTACTTGTTCGTTTCTGCTGAATGAGGGACAGTTATCTTCTGACTGTTGCACAATAATCAGGCTTTCGAGGATACTGGACAAAGCAGTATAAACCATTTATTTCCCCTTATGGAACATCTTGCTCTCGCTGGCTTCATGAAATTATGCAATCTTTTTAGGTCTGAGGATTCCCATGGTCTTTTTTTTATTACGAATAATATATTTTGGAAGAAGTTGAAGCAGTGTTTCCTATAGACATATAGTTATTACTATTCTGCTTTGAAGCACATCATTTTGCACATTCAGTCGGTTTTGTACTTCTTAACACAGTCATCATCATATACACTATAAGGCAAAAAAGAGGATGCACCACGAAAGAATCATTCGAATGGGACGGAAATCGGTAGATGTGATGTACAGACAAACAAATGATTACAGTGAATTCCACTGACACCGAACCACTGCGATGTGCAACTTCAGTGGTGTCAAGCGAAAGCTCATTGGAGGGGAGGGTGAAGCCTGATGAAAGCTGGTTCTGCCTCGGTGCCAGTGACGGCCGTGTATTGGTTAGAAGGATACCAGCTGAACTCCTGCAACCAACCTGTCTTTGTGCTAGACACACTGGACCTACACCTGGAGTTATGGTTTGGGGTGTGATTTAGTATGACAGCAGGAATACTCTCGTGGTTGTCCCACGCACCCTGACTTCAAATTTGTACGTCAGTCTGGCGATTCAACCTGTTGTGCTGCCATTAATGAACAGCATTCCAGGTGGTGTTTCCCAACTGGATAACTCTCGCTGACATATCGCTGTTGTAATTCAACATCCTCTACAGAGTGTCGACAAGTTGCCTTGCCCTGCTCGATCACCAGATCTGTCTCCAATCGAGCACATCATCAGACGACTACCGCCATCCACAACCAGCATTAAGCGCCCCTGTATTGGCCAACCAAGTACAACAGACATGGAGCTCCATCCCATAAACTGACATCCGACACTTGTACAACACAATGCTTGCACGTTTGCATTCAGCATTCTGACGGTTACACCGGTTCTCTCGCACTTACATTAACTTGTGTTCTTGAAATGTTAATCACTTAAACACGCTACATAGACAAATGTGTTCCCGAATTTTCAATACTCTACATTAATTATTTTTTGGTGATGCGGTTTTTTTGGTCACTGTATTACAACGCAATGCAGACAAACAGTACTACAGTTAGCCCGAAAATGCCAAAAATAGCACAAGATCTGCAGTCAGAAATCACGTGCTTACAAGAGCCTTGTTATAGAAAAGGGCAACTAATATGTCTACCAACACATTGTACCATAATAACAGACATCAATGATTGTAAGACTGCTATAGTAATTTTAAATAGAATTTATAACGTAAAAAGATAAGACAGTTACGCAGCCAACTTTTAGTTACCACGGAGATAACCTATGGGAACGTTCCATGGGCGATTGCATCCATGTACAGCCATCAAATACAACGTTACGCAAATAACATCAGAGATCAAGCAGTGTATCCCAAGGGCAAACAATTAGTGATAAGTGCTAATATTAATTCAAGGTCTCCCCTCGGGAACTCAGACTGAACGGATGACAGGGGAAGCCGGCCGAAGTGGCCGTGCGGTTAAAGGCGCTGCAGTCTGGAACCGCAAGACCGCTACGGTCGCAGGTTCGAATCCTGCCTCGGGCATGGATGTTTGTGATGTCCTTAGGTTAGTTAGGTTTAACTAGTTCTAAGTTCTAGGGGACTAATGACCTCAGCAGTTGAGTCCCATAGTGCTCAGAGCCATTTGAACCATTTGATGACAGGGGAGCCTGCCGGAGTGGCCGAGCGGTTCTAGACACTACAGTCTGGAACCGCGCGACCGCTACGGTCGCAGGTTCGCATCCTGCCTCGGGCATGGATGTGTGTGATGTCCTTAGGTTAGTTAGCTTTAAGTAGTTCTAAGTTCTAGGGGACTGATGACCTCAGATGTTACGTCCCATAATGCTCAGAGCCAACCATTTTGATGACAGGGGACGAATAACTGCTCACCTAATACAAGGAACACAATTACATGTAATGAACACAGACTACGATGCTACGAGCAGTAATATCGGCTTTGCGCTACCAAATACTGCAGCAATGGCTTACGTAACAAATTAGACCGTACGCGACAATATAAACAGTAGTGAACACAATATTATAAAAATTCATACTAACACACACTCAGAACAGAAGTATCAAAAACACACACCACTGCACTTATTGTTCCACAAAGCAGACTGGAACAAATTAACAGAAACTATCGAACAACACGGTCTAGAAAACATCAATGGAGAGATCGATTACAGAGCACACAAACTAAAGCACGTAATACAACAGGCATAAACCACATCAATATCGACGGCAAGGAACACAAAACTATCACCAATATTATGGATCAACGAACTCACAAGACTCAGATAAGATGCCAGAGCGAAACAAAATTATACCAAACAGCAATACTAGGTAGAGACAAACGCGTAAGACTTGAGGCATATAGGCATGCACAAGACTTATGCAGACAGATCCTGTACAACACTCGAAAGCAACACTGGGAACGATTTATAACTAGACAAACAGAGCAAAATACTTTGGGAGGGACCATACAATATACTGACACAGAAGATAAAAACCCTACTAGCTCTGGAAACGCTAAGGCAGGATGACGGCACGGTGACGTGGGGATGTGGGAATACAGAGGTGTTTCTGCTGTACAAACTGTTCCCTGACGACGTCATCTATACAGATACATAATATCATGCAACTCAACTCTAAGAGAAGACCTATACACACCATACAACACTGCCACAGTTACCTGCCCTTTTGCGCAAGAAGAGGTTACGCTTGCAATCTCAGAGCAAAAAAAAAAAAAAAAAAAAATGTAACCTGGACCAGATGGTATCCATTCGGCAGCACTGACTTTGTGAAGATATACTTTTACGTGCAAGTCAAATGCGGCTGACCTGGTGCTGATAGCACGGAATGAAAACGATATGAGTGTGGCTTCAGATTGGGTACGCAAATGTGGAACTGCCACTGGCAGCCTTATAAATATGGACAAGTCTGTAGCGATGAATATTGGTGTTGGACTAACGGAAGAAAGTGTAGCACCCTTACGGCTCATGGATACCTTGAAATGCCTAGGTACTGTTTTTACCAACGACATATGTCGCACAGCAGCGTACATCTATAAGAGACTACTACAGTCAGTCCGAACGGGCGTTAGAGGGAACATCACACTGGCGTTAGATGTGATCCAGCGGGTCACGTATGTTTACACCTACCTGGCGTCACAAATTCCGCATTTCGCTCAAGTACTCCCAAAGCCGGTGACGACAGCACGACGATTACTGGCGGTGTTCGGTTCCTTTGTGAGTGCAGGTCTACTGTTTAAAGTAAGATACGACGCCCTTACCCTCCCTCTTAGTAGGATCGACTTGGTCTTGTGCATGTTCGTGATCGAGCGGTGGCACTATATATCAGCACAATGTTAAAACTGTGGAGTAGACGTCAGACTTGTCGGACAGGAATCGTAATAGATGAACTAGCACCAGTGACTCGAATGGCGCCAGTGACGGTCCAGCACATCTCCCAGTCACTCCAGCATATACGCACGTTTTTTATAGAGTACAGCTACGTTCAGACAGCTCTGCAGGGAACCAGACCTGCAACGGTGCGTGACATACACTCCTGGAAATGGAAAAAAAGAACACATTGACACCGGTGTGTCAGACCCACCATACTTGCTCCGGACACTGCGAGAGGCCTGTACAAGCAATGATCACACGCACGGCACAGCGGACACACCAGGAACCGCGGTGTTGGCCGTCGAATGGCGCTAGCTGCGCAGCATTTGTGCACCGCCGCCGTCAGTGTCAGCCAGTTTGCCGTGGCATACGGAGCTCCATCGCAGTCTTTAACACTGGTAGCATGCCGCGACAGCGTGGACGTGAACCGTATGTGCAGTTGACGGACTTTGAGCGAGGGCGTATAGTGGGCATGCGGGAGGCCGGGTGGACGTACCGCCGAATTGCTCAACACGTGGGGCGTGAGGTCTCCACAGTACATCGATGTTGTCGCCAGTGGTCGGCGGAAGGTGCACGTGCCCGTCGACCTGGGACCGGACCGCAGCGACGCACGGATGCACGCCAAGACCGTAGGATCCTACGCAGTGCCGTAGGGGACCGCACCGCCACTTCCCAGCAAATTAGGGACACTGTTGCTCCTGGGGTATCGGCGAGGACCATTCGCAACCGTCTCCATGAAGCTGGGCTACGGTCCCGCACACCGTTAGGCCGTCTTCCGCTCACGCCCCAACATCGTGCAGCCCGCCTCCAGTGGTGTCGCGACAGGCGTGAATGGAGGGACGAATGGAGACGTGTCGTCTTCAGCGATGAGAGTCGCTTCTGCCTTGGTGCCAATGATGGTCGTATGCGTGTTTGGCGCCGTGCAGGTGAGCGCCACAATCAGGACTGCATACGACCGAGGCACACAGGGCCAACACCCGGCATCATAGTGTGGGGAGCGATCTCCTACACTGGCCGTACACCACTGGTGATCGTCGAGGGGACACTGAATAGTGCACGGTACATCCAAACCGTCATCGAACCCATCGTTCTACCATTCCTAGACCGGCAAGGGAACTTGCTGTTCCAACAGGACAATGCACGTCCGCGTGTATCCCGTGCCACCCAACGTGCTCTAGAAGGTGTAAGTCAACTACCCTGGCCAGCAAGATCTCCGGATCTGTCCCCCATTGAGCATGTTTGGGACTGGATGAAGCGTCGTCTCACGCGGTCTGCACGTCCAGCACGAACGCTGGTCCAACTGAGGCGCCAGGTGGAAATGGCATGGCAAGCCGTTCCACAGGACTACATCCAGCATCTCTACGATCGTCTCCATGGGAGAATAGCTGCCTGCATTGCTGCGAAAGGTGGATATACACTGTAGTAGTGCCGACATTGTGCATGCTCTGTTGCCTGTGTCCGAACGGGCGTTAGAGGGAACATCACACTGGCGTTAGATGTGATTCAGCGGGTCACGTATGTTTACACCTACCTGGCGTCACAAATTCCGCATTTCGCTCAAGTACTCCCAATGCCGGTGACGACAGCACGACGATTACTGGCGGTGTTCGGTTCCTTTGTGAGTGCAGGTCTACTGTTTAAAGTAAGATACGACGCCCTTACCTCCCTCTTAGTAGGATGGACTTGGTATTGTGCATGTTCGTGATCGAGCGGTGGCACTATATATCAGCACAATGTTAAAACTGTGGAGTAGACGTCAGACTTGTCGGACAGGAATCGTAATAGATGAACTAGCACCAGTGTCTCGAATGGCGCCAGTGACGGTCCAGCACATCTCCCAGTCACTCCAGCATATACGCACTTTTTTTATAGAGTACAGCTACGTTCAGACAGCTCTGCAGGGAACCAGACCTGCAACGGTGCGTGACATATATCGGATACTAACGACCGGACGACACAGCCATCCTATTGAGAGGAAGCATCCACATATCAATTGGCAAGCAGTAAGGCGATCGATACACCACGTTTCCTTAGACACAGCGACACGTGAAACTTGGTGCCTAACAGTAAATGGTAAAAATGTCACCCGATCCAGACTCCATGCGATTCATATGAACGATTCACCGTTGTGCCCTGTGTGCCAGACTGGTCAACGATGAACACCGCCTCATATGCGGCCCCTCGGCAGAAGTGTGGCGTTTGGCGACACGAATGATCGCTTTCTTTCTCCGAATGGGATAAAACAACATTGAACGAGGGATTATATTCTTTCCGGACGGGACTTACTACCCATACACCAAAACGAATGCAGTAACGTGGTTTCGAGGCCAGACGGTGCTCTATTTGTTCAGAGCTGGCCCAAAGAATGTAATGGACTTCTGGACTTTTCTACTGGAACGACGTCTAAAGATCGTGAACAATCCGAAATGCCGACAGTATTTCTCTAACTTCCTATGGAGTGCGTTTCAAAAGCCCCCGTATAGCTGGAACGTCCAGGGTAGGAGAAGTTAAATTATCGATGCGAAGAAAGCATGAACGGAAGATAAGAATCGGTGGATACGTTGTACTTATGAGAAGACATACGCGGATGACGGAACAGCGGGGGGCATTGGAAATACGATTCTCCATTGTGATGTGTTTTTTTTTCTTCCTTATGTAATGCGAGAATAATTTTCAGTTTACTAGCTTCAAGCAATACAGAAATATTATTTGTGGTATGACAAGGCAGTGGTTGATACCGAAATTTCCTTTCGCTTAAATGTTATATGCAAACCAGGATTTTCTTTAATTTGTGAGAGATATTCATTGGAATTTGAAGCATAGTTAGAGAAGTATTTCTTTTTAACGTAATTTTATTGTGTTTTTTTTCTGACGTATGTTTACCTTTCAAAGCTTACTCGGGCATGGATGTAAGTGTTGTCCATAGCGTAAGTTAGTTTAAGTTAGATTAAGTAGTGTGTAGGCTTAGGGAGCGATGACCTCAGGAGTTTGGTCCCATATGACCTTACCACAAACTTCCAAATTTCCCCATGGTATGGTCGCAGCGAATCATCAGCATTAGTGCAGCGGGAATGTATGGGCCGACATAATTGGTGACCGTATTTAGGGACCAGTTTTTCCTTCCACGGCGCCTAACAGCCCGTAACTATTGGTATTTCTTGCGGGTGACTTTGCCTCCCCTCTGCAAGAAGTACCATTGATGATTCGAGGCGTGATGTGACTGATACATGATGGTGTTCCAGCCCACTTCGCCACTAACGTCCGGACGCATCTCAATCGTATCTTCCCTGGTCAATGGATCATACGAGGGGATTCAGTTACATAGCCTGCTCGTTCATCGGATCTCAACACGTGCGATTTGGGGCCATATCAAAATTATCGTGTATGCAGAGCCCATTCTAGATGTGGAGGCACTGGATGCAGCCTGGAAGATGCGAACGTGCGAGACACAACATGCTACAGCGCGTGCACATGCGTTGAGGCACATGAAAACCATTTTCAACACATACTGTAACTGTGGCTGCATAGTACAACGCGCATTAGATCGCAGTCTATGTAACAATATATGCGCCAAATCATACACTCCTGGAAATGGAAAAAAGAACACATTGACACCGGTGTGTCAGACCCACCATACTTGCTCCGGACACTGCGAGAGGCCTGTACAAGCAATGATCACACGCACGGCACAGCGGACACACCAGGAACCGCGGTGTTGGCCGTCGAATGGCGCTAGCTGCGCAGCATTTGTGCACCGCCGCCGTCAGTGTCAGCCAGTTTGCCGTGGCATACGGAGCTCCATCGCAGTCTTTAACACTGGTAGCATGCCGCGACAGCGTGGACGTGAACCGTATGTGCAGTTGACGGACTTTGAGCGAGGGCGTATAGTGGGCATGCGGGAGGCCGGGTGGACGTACCGCCGAATTGCTCAACACGTGGGGCGTGAGGTCTCCACAGTACATCGATGTTGTCGCCAGTGGTCGGCGGAAGGTGCACGTGCCCGTCGACCTGGGACCGGACCGCAGCGACGCACGGATGCACGCCAAGACCGTAGGATCCTACGCAGTGCCGTAGGGGACCGCACCGCCACTTCCCAGCAAATTAGGGACACTGTTGCTCCTGGGGTATCGGCGAGGACCATTCGCAACCGTCTCCATCAAGCTGGGCTACGGTTCCGCACACCGTTAGGCCGTCTTCCGCTCACGCCCCAACATCGTGCAGCCCGCCTCCAGTGGTGTCGCGACAGGCGTGAATGGAGGGACGAATGGAGACGTGTCGTCTTCAGCGATGAGAGTCGCTTCTGCCTTGGTGCCAATGATGGTCGTATGCGTGTTTGGCGCCGTGCAGGTGAGCGCCACAATCAGGACTGCATACGACCGAGGCACACAGGGCCAACACCCGGCATCATGGTGTGGGGAGCGATCTCCTACACTGGCCGTACACCACTGGTGATCGTCGAGGGGACACTGAATAGTGCACGGTACATCCAAACCGTCATCGAACCCATTGTTCTACCATTCCTAGACCGGCAAGGGAACTTGCTGTTCCAACAGGACAATGCACGTCCGCGTGTATCCCGTGCCACCCAACGTGCTCTAGAAGGTGTAAGTCAACTACCCTGGCCAGCAAGATCTCCGGATCTGTCCCCCATTGAGCATGTTTGGGACTGGATGAAGCGTCGTCTCACGCGGTCTGCACGTCCAGCACGAACGCTGGTCCAACTGAGGCGCCAGGTGGAAATGGCATGGCAAGCCGTTCCACAGGACTACATCCAGCATCTCTACGATCGTCTCCATGGGAGAATAGCAGCCTGCATTGCTGCGAAAGGTGGATATACACTGTAGTAGTGCCGACATTGTGCATGCTCTGTTGCCTGTGTCTATGTGCCTGTGGTTCTGTCAGTGTGATCATGTGATGTATCTGACCCCAGGAATGTGTCAATAAAGTTTCCCCTTCCTGGGACAATGAATTCACGGTGTTCTTATTTCAATTTCCAGGAGTGTATATAGGGCAAACAACACGAACTGTGCAGGAACGCATTGTGGAACACCAACGGCATACTCGCCTTCTCCAACCCACCAAGTCCGCAATTGCCGAACATTGTATCTCCACAGACCACTCCATGAAGAACAACGACACAAAAATTTTGGCCCATACATCAAACTTTTGGAGCTCGATTATGAATGAATCTGTGGAAATGAGACTGTCTGACAACGAGACTCTCATCAATCGAGATAGGGGTTATCAGCTAACCTCTGCTTGGAATCCTGTTATAGAGAAACTTCATAGTCGACGTAGTTATCTGCATAAAGATGAAAACCAACCTGATATCGCTACGCCAAGCTTTCACCGTGGACGGCGCGAGGCGCGGCGCACGGAGTTGTTATGAAGGCGCACGCTGAGCAGCGCATGCGCAATGTCACCTCGGTATGGCTTTAAATAGGAGAGCTCAACGCGTACTCGCCAACTAGAGGGTTGGATCCCCTCCTTCGAAAGCGTCAGATTGCAAAGCCTGGGCTACTCTCAGGGTGGAATCTCCGTCTTCGAAGATTGTTTGTCTGTCTGTGTGCCCGCCGCTTGCTGCTGTCGCTGTTCGTTCGTTCGTTCGTCCGTCCGTCCGCCTGCCCGCCTGCCCGCCTGCCTGCTCGCTGTCCATCGCCGTCGTCGTCGTACCCGCTGCCGCTGCCGCCGCCGCTACCGCCGCCTGCTGTTCGTCCGTCCGTTCGCCGCCGACCATCGCCGACGCCGACGCCGACGCTGCCGCTGCCTGCTGCACGTCCGTCTGTCCGTCGCCGTTCGTCTGCAATGAGTACTCCCACCTCCACCGTCATCTACACCTCCCCCTCCCCTTCTCCCACAGTCACTTCCTGGAGTGCCGCCCCTGGCCTCCCTCCTTCCGCCTCCCCTACCCTTCCCCCCGCTCACACATCCCCCTATCTCCTCCCCTGCTGTATACCCACACCTCTACACCCTTCCTCCAGCTTTCCACACCCTCAACAGCTCCCACTCCTACCCCCGCCCTCACGTACGCCTCTGTTGCCGCCTCTGCTGCCGCCCCTCAGGTGGTTGGCTTCCCCTCTCTCACCGACCCCGTCGCTTCGTCTTCTGCATCTCCCGCACGCATCACGTCGCGCCGAGCCACCATCGCCACCACTGAACCAGCTGCTTCTCCCGGTGCCTCCGCTACGCCACAGGGATCTGCCACCCGCCACCTCCCTCTCCTCCCCGTCCCTCTCCCCTCCTCCCAGCCTCCAGTCTCCAAAAAACCCCAAAAGCGCGTCCTTACCGATTCTGCTCCCGCCACTTCCCACAAAAAATCAACACCACCTCCCCCTCCCCCTGCCGTCACCATGGACACCACCCCTCCTCCTGCCACCCATACCTTGGCCCCCACCCTCCACACCTTTGTCCTGTCAACTCCCGATCCTAAGTTCCTCGACGCTCATACCCTCACCAAGGAAATACGAAAGTACTTACCTGGTGCTCCCATTTCCCAACTCATTCCCCGCAGGGACTCAGTCCTTATCAAGTCCCCGTCCCCATCCTTTCACACAGACCTCCTGCGAAAACTCCCACGAGTTATGTTTGGCCCCCACGCCTCTCTGACACCCTTCCTTTCCGCTTCCACTCCTCGTCAGCCCCAGCCTCCCCGTCGCCCCCCCACCTACACCGCTGTGATCACCAAGCTCAGCCCGGTGATCACAGAGGATGAAGTGTTGGTAGAACTGAACTCCCACCTGGACTTGGAAATCCGCTCTGCCCGCCGTATCCACAATGCCTCTGGTCCCACCTACCTCATGCGGGTATTCTCTGAATCCACCCCATCCATAGACCATCTCCTCACCCAGGGTGCCCTGATATACCACCGTCGCCACCCTGTTGAATCCTCCAAATCCCCTCCCCAATCCTACCGTTGCCAGCGGTGCCTGATGTACAATGACCACCTGACTCCCAACTGCAAAAACCCCCCCACCTGTCCCCATTGCAAGGCCTCCCACTTTCTTAAGAACTGCCCCAACCTCGCTGCTCCTCCTTCCTGTAATACCTGCAATGGCCCCCATCCCACATACTCCCACAAATGTAAAGCTAAACCCCCTCCAGCCACCCCTGAACTTACGGTCCCAGTTCGTCCCGTCGATCCCCCTGTCCATCCCAACAATTCCTTCCGTCCACCCCCCACGGCCGAGGACATCATCCGGTTCATTACCGTTGTCCTCCAAAACATTCACCCTTTTCAGCACCCCCACACCTTCCAACAAATATCCCTTGCTGCTCGCTCTGTTTTCCACCTGAACGCCTTCGCCACTTACTCCCACAACCAAGCCCACTTCACCTTCACCCGCCTCGACACCCTAGTTTAAGTCTCTTCCCTTCCCTCTCTTCCCCCCCCCTCCTTCCCGTCATGGCGCGGCACGAGTCTCGCATCCTCTTCCAGAACATTCGCTCCTTCCGCTCCAACAAATACCTCCTCATGCACACCCTCTCCCACCACCAGGTCGACACCTTCCTCTTGAACGAAACCTTTCTCCAGCCCCACCATTCTATCCGCACCTCCCCCTATATCCTCCACCGCACTGACGCTCCTTGTCCTCGTGCGCAGGGTGGAGTCGCGATTGGCCACCTTAAGCATATCCCTGTCCGGCCACAACCTCTCCTCAATGACCCCACTGAACACCTTATCCTTAGCGTCTTCTTCCCCTCCCTCACCATTACCTGTGCCACCATCTATGTCCGCTCCACTGCTCCTCTTCCTTATGACTTCATCTCACACATTGACCACACCTTCTCCACCTATGTGATTGCCGCCGACCTCAACATCCATAGCCGCACTCCTGCTGCCCTTCGGCGGTGGCATCAGTTCCTCTCCACACTTCAAGGTGACCTTGTTCCTCTTCCCCAGCACACCCGACCTGAAAGTAACACCACCCCCGATGTTGTCATTGCCTCCGCCAACCTCCTTGGGCGTATCACTGTCGCCGTCCTTGACCCCACAGGTAGCGATCACCTCCCTGTCCTTCTCACCATCACATCTGCAAACCGCCCCCCTCCGGCTCCGCACCCTGCACCCCCTCCCAAGGCCGTCCATGACTATCGCCGTGCCAACTGGGATGCCTACCGGGACTCCATCTCCGCCCAGGTCAAAAGCCACCCTCTTACCTATCACCATCCTGACGACATCAACCACGCCTCGTCCTTCCTTCAGCAGGTAATTACTGACGCCGTGGAGGCCCATGTTCCTACTAAAACCATCCACCCACACCGTCCCACTCTCCCTCCGCGGGCTGTCCTCCTCCTCCGTGAATCCCGCCGCCTCTATCGCTCCTTCCTGCGCACTCGTGACAGGGATACACTCCAACGCCACCGGCAAATACAGCGACACGTACGGAACCTTATTACAGCAACGAAACGCCGCGACTGGCGCCAGACCTGCACACGACTCAACGCCACCCTCCCTATCAACTCCTCCAAGTACTGGTCCGCCTTCCATCGCCTTACTGGTTCCCTTTCCGCTCCCCACTACCCCCTTCTCCATAACGATCGCCCCCTACCTGACAACCTCAGTAAGGCCAACCACTTCGCTTCCCACCTTTCCGAGGTCTTCTCCTTCCCCGATGATCCCCACTTTGATTATTCTCTTTTCCCCACGGTCATGGAACGTGCCGATACCTCGGTCGCTCCTCTTGCTCCTAGTCTCCAGTACTTGGGGCAGTTGCCCCCCTCCGACATAAACACTCCCATCACAGCACAAGACATTAAACTTATCCTCCGGTCCAAACGCAACACGGCCCCTGGTCACGACTGTGTCACCTACCGGCACCTTCGCGAAAGCCCCTATTCCTTCCTGACTGTCCTCGCCCATCTCTATAATGTCGTCCTCTCTACTGGCTTCTACCCTGACCTGTGGAAGACCTCCCACGTCCTCTTATTCCTCAAACCCAACAAACCCCCTTCTGCCACCTCTTCCTATCGTCCCATCTGCCTCACCTCCGTCTTCAGTAAGGTCTTTGAATCCATCCTCTCCCGCCGTATCCATCAGCACCTTGCTCAACACCACCTCCTCCCCCTTACCCAGTGTGGCTTCCGACCCTCCTTCTCTGCTGACGACCAACTCCTCAACCTTGTTCACCTTCTGTCCCTCCAGCTCAACTACCGTCGCTCCGCCATTGTTGTTTCCCTTGACCTCCAAAATGCCTATGACCGTGTATGGCATCCCGGTCTCCTCTTTAAACTCCAAACCTACGCCCTGCCTATCAATTTTGTCCATCTGGTCGCTTCCTTCCTCTCGCACCGTCCTTCCTATGTCACCCTCCACAACACCAACTCCCGTATCTTTTATCCCACGGCTGGCGTCCCCCAAGGTTCTGTCCTCTCCCCTCTCCTCTATCTCTTGTATACAGCTGATATGCCCAAGCCACCCCCACCAGTCCACCTTCTCCAGTATGCTGATGACACCGCCTTCCTGGCTCTCTATCCTACCCTTCAACGGTCTCAATGTACCCTCCAAACCCACCTTAACCAGTTCACCACTTGGTGTAACCAGTGGTTCCTCCGTCTCAACCCCTCCAAAACCCAGGCAATCATCATAGGCCGCACCACTCGCTCCTTCCGCCTCCATGATTTCTACCTCACCCTTTATGGTCGTCCTATCCAACTCACCTCCACCCTGAAATACCTTGGCCTCACCCTTGACCGCCACCTCACCTGGACCCCTCATCTCCTGACCATCCAGCAGAAAGCCCATTCCCGCCTCCGCCTTCTGAAACTCCTGTCTGGCCGGACATGGGGCTTGCATCCTTCTACCATCCTCCACACCTCCATCCTCCCTCATCCGTCCTATCCTCTGTTATGCCAGCGTTGCCTGGATCTCCGCCCCCACCCGCTTTTACAAGGCCCTCCAAATCCTTGAACGCCATGCGCTCCGCCTTGCCTTCCGTATCCGCCTTCCTTCCCCCACACGGCTCCTGTATGAACTGATCCCCTTCCCCCACCTCCTCCTGTTCCTCCAACATCTCCGCATCCTTTACATTGTTCGCAGGCTTGATCCCCCCCCCACCCTCTGGTTTCCTCCTTCCTCTCCACCCCCCGCCCGTTGCCGCGCCTCTATCGCTGTATCCCTCCCTCTCTCCACCTCCACACCCTCCATCTCCTTCATCAGGGCAATTTCCAACGCCTCCCCCTCTCGGATGACGAACTTCGCCGTGACATCTACCCTTCCTTCCAACTATAGCCTGGCCTTGTTCCCCCCCCCCTCCCCAGGGCCCCCTTTTTCCTCTTTCCTCCTTCTCCCAGAGCGGATTTTCCTCCGTCTCCCCCTCCCCTGAGACCCTGCACCCCATACTTGCCTCTCTCCTTCCCACATCCCACCCTACCTGGCCCTCTTCCGCGCGCCCCCGCTCACCTCCCCCATCTCTTCCCCTCCCTCCCTTCTCCAGGTCTCCCTCATCTCCTAGCGCCTGGCAGATCCTCTGTGTTGCTCTTCATCAGTGTGCCACATCAGTGTTGTTTAGTGCTGTTTCTCGTGTGCGTCAAGAGGTGTGTTTTACTTGTGTCCTGCCTTGAGGTTCGCCGCCAGTGTTACGTTATGCGCTATGCCGTCCGTCGCTCCCTTTATGCTCCAGTCTTACTGTGCCTTGTGTTCTTTTAACCGTCGCAGTGTGTGGCTTTTTATGTGTGCTACTTTTAAACAGTTTTTTCTCTCCATTTTACAGTCACCCCGTTTTGTGTCTATTGCCTTCCATGATGTTCCCCTTTTTTATATCTATGTTCACCTTATTCTCTCCTTTGCTGTTTTTAAATGTCTTCTATTGTTTTGTTCTATGTCTTTCGGCTGAAGAGCAGCGCCTATGCTGCTGCCAGCCCGCCCCGATGGGGAATTGAAATACAATAAAGGAAAAAAAAAAAGCGTACTCGCCAGTACTACTACAGTGGCACTCGCCTGAAGATGGCCAGAAGACTCTGCGCTGAAATATCGTGGCAGGACGTTACTGACATCCGGCAGTTCTCCCGTGGTTTTATGGAACAATCAGTACGCCGGGAAAGCTTTAAACATCACAATGTTGTTGTTGTTGATGCAGCTCTCCATGCTACTCTATCCTGTGCAAGCTTCTTCATCTCCCAGTACCTACTGCAGCCTACATCCTTCTGAATCTGTTTAGTGTATTCATCTCTTGGTCTCCCTCTACGATTTTTACCCTCCACGCTGCCCTCCAATACTAAATTGGTGATCCCTCGATGTCTTAGAACATTCTTCTGTAGCACCACATTTCTAAAGCTTCTATTCTCTTCTTGTCTAAACTATTTATCATCCACGTTTCACTTCCATACATGGCTACACTCCATACAAATACTTTCGGAAACTACTTCCTGACATTTAAATCTATATTCGATGTTAACAAACATCACAATATCTGATTGAATAAATGGTCTCTAGCATTGAAACCATGCGTTTCCGGACATAAGTTCATTAGAACTTTTTTGTTCCTTATCCTCCCATCGATCAATCGCTAGACTTTGTATACGGTGGAAAACTCACCCTGTATAAGCACACCAGACCAGTATTAGTGAACCACAGGAGACATCAGTCTGACGCTTTATAACATCGCCTCATCGCTTGATAATGGCCTTAACTGGATGCAGGAGAAACAAGTTTCTTCAGATATGCCATATCCAGCTGATCCAAAGTACACAGAGGTGACAAAAGTCATGGGGTAGCGATATCACATACACAGGTGGCTGAAGTGTCGCGTACACAAGGTGTAAAAGGGCAGTGCGTTGGCGGAGCTCTCATTTGTGCTCAGGTGATTCACGTGAAAAGGTCTGCAATGTGATTATGGCCACACGACTCTGAATGCGGAATGGTAGCTGGGGCTAAACACATGGGACAGTCCATTTCGGAAGTCGTTAGAAAGTTCAACCCACAGTGTCAAGAGTGTGCCGGTAATATTGCATTTCAGGCATTACCTCTCACCGCGGACTACGCAGTGCCCGGTGACCTTCACTTAACGATCGAAAGCAAGGGCATTTGCGTAGAGTTGCCAGTGATAATAGAAAAGCAACACTGCGTGAAATAACTACAGAAATCAATGTAGTACACACGACAAACGTATCCGTTAGGATAGTGCGGCGGAATTTGGCGCCAATGGGCTATGACGACCGACGCAAGTGTCTTTGCTAACATTACGGCATCGCCTGCAGCGCCTCTCCTGGGCTCGTGACCCCATCGGCTGGCCACCAGACGACTGGAAGACCGATACCTGATCGGATGAGTCCCGATTTCAGTTGGTAAGGGCTGACGGTAGGTTTAGAGTATGGCGCAGACCCCCACGAAGTCATGGACCCAAGTAACAATCAGGCATAGCGGTGTGGGCTATGTTTAAATGGAATGGACTGGGTCATCTGGCCCAAGTGAACCGATCGTTGATTATCATGATTATGTAGCCACTCAAGGACATCATGTTCCCAAAACACGATGGAATTTTTGTGGATGACAGTCTGCCATGTCACTGGGCCACAGTTGTTTGCGATTGATTTGTAGATCTTTGTGGACAATTCGAACGAATGATTCGGCCAACACGAATCTCATTGAACATTTATGAGACATAATCGAGAGGTCAGTTCGTGCACAAAATCCTGCACAGCAACAATTTCGCAATTATGGACGGCTATAGGAGTAGTATGGCTCCGTATTTCTGCAGGGTACTTCCAACGACATTTTTAGTCCATGCCAAGTTGAGAGGCTGCACTACACCAGACAAAAGGAGGTCCGACACGATATCAAAGATATTCCATAAGATTTGTCATCTCATTGTAAATGTTTCGTTTCCAAAACTAAATCGTATAATGATCCGTGAGCATGTGTGGTTGTGGCGACTGGTAATACGCAAGCCACTTGAGCGTCTGTTGGCGTTCCCAGGCCCCACAGCCGGCAGCCTCCTGGTCCGAGGTTCGAGACGCGCTGTCCTTCGCGGATGCTTGCGCTCAGCCCCTCTTTTTCGGCCTGATACCTATCACTACCGGCTCCGAAGACTGTCTCTACCTCAACGTCTACGCGCCGGCTGCGGCGAGTGGTCCTTACCCCGTCATGGTCTACATCCACGGTGGAGCCTTCAAGGGTGGTAGTTCTTCGAGTTCAACTCCGCACAGCTTCGTGGAGAAGGGCGTTGTGCTAGTCACAATCGCCTACCGTCTCGGAGCCCTTGGTAAGTATATCACTTCATTTTCGCTTTTTTTGAGATTCCATTTAGCGTGACGTGTTAGATGAGAAAATTTGAAAGAAATCTAGATTTTCGAACCAAGGGCAAACACCAAGCGAAATTAATGCAACGTGGAATAGTCCCATGCCGATATAGATCCAAGCGCACTACACACGTCAAAAAAAGTTTTGCATCACACCTGTTCCCAGAACTCCTGAAGATAGACGTTGACTGTGGATATTGTATCACAGACACAGTCCCTTTGACTGTTCAGAGATGTCACTAAACCCACCCAAAGATGTAAACAACCTATTAGATCGAGGGCCGCCCAAGGGCTATTACTGCAGTAGATGCAGTGGAAGCATAATTTAATAATAGCTAATACTTGGATTAATAATCATAAAAGAAGGTCACAGATAGCTTATATAATGGTAAGACAGAGCTTCAGGAACCATGTTTTAAATTGTAAGACATTTCCAGAGGCAGATGTGGACTCTCACCACAATCTATTGGTTATGAAATGTAGATTAAAAGTGAAGAAACAGCAAAAAGGTGATAATTTGAGAAGACGGGACTTGGATAAACTGAAAGAACCAGAGGTTGTAGAGAGCTTCAGAGAGAGCATTAGGGAACGATTGACAAGAATGGGGGAAAGAAATACAGTAGAAGAAGAACGGGTAGCTTTGAGAGATGAAATAGTGAAGGTAGCAGAGGATCGAGTAGGTAAAAAGACAAGGGCTAATAGAAATCCTTGGGTAACAGAAGAGATATTGAATTTACCTGATGGAAGGTGAAAATATAAAAATGCAATAAATGAAGCAGGCAGAAAGGAATACAAACGTCTCAAAAATGAGATCGACAGGAAGTGCAAAATGGCTACGCAGGGATGGCTAGAGGACAAATGTAAGGATGTAGAGGCATTTATCATTACGGCTATGATAGATACACCCTACAGGAAAATTAAGGAGACCTTTGGAGAAAAGAGAACTACCTGTATGAATATCAAGAGCTCATGTGGAAAACCGGTTCTAAGCAAAGAAGGGAAAGCAGAAAGGCGGAAGGAGTATATAAAGGGTCTATACAAGGGCAATGTACTTAAGGCTAATATCATGGAAATGGGACGTAGATGAAGATGAAATGGGAGATATGATACTGCGTAAAGAATGAAGAATTTCACAGAGCACTGAAAGACCTAAGTGGAAACAAGGCCCCAGGAGCAGACAACATTCCATTAGAACTACTGACAGCCTTGGAAGAGCCAGGCCTAGCAAAACTCGACCAGCTAGTGAGCAAGATGTATGACACAGGCGAAATACCCTCAGACGTCAAGAAAAATATAATAAATCCAATCCCAAAGAAAGCAGATATTGACAGATGTGAAAATTACCGAACTATCAGTTTAATAAGCCACGGCTGCAAAATACTAACATGAATTCCTTACAGACGAATGGAAAAAATGGTAGAAGCCGACCTCGGGGAAGATCAGTTTGGATTCCATAGAAATGTTGGAACACGTGAGGCAATACTGACCCTACGACTTATCTCAGAAAATAGATTAAGGAAAGGCAAACCTACGTTTATAGCATTTTTAGACTTAGAGAAAGCTTTTGCCAATGTTAACTGGAATACTCTCTTTCAAATTCTGAAAAAGCAGTGGTTGGGAATGGAGTGAGACAGGGTTGTAGCCTACCCGCAATGTTATTCAATCTGTATATTGAGCAAGCAGTAAAGGAAACAAAAGAAAAATTCGGAGTAGGAATTAAAATCCACGGAGAAGAAATAAAAACTTTGAGGTTCGCCGATGACATTGCAAAGGACCTGGAAGAGCAGCTGAACGGAATGGACAGGGTCTTGAAAGGAGAATATAAGACGAACATCAACAAAAGCAAAACGAGGATAATGGAATGTAGTCGAATTCTATCGGGTGATGCTGCGGGTATTAGATTAGGTATTGAGACACTTAAAGTAGTAAATGAATTTTGCTATTTGGGGAGCAAAATAAATGATGATGGTCGAAGTAGAGAGGATATGAAATGTAGACTGGCAATGGCAAGGAAAGTGTTTCTGAAGAAGAGAAATTTGTTAACGTCGAGTATAGATTTAAGTGTCAGAAAGTCGTTTCTGAAAGTATTTGTATGAAGTATAGCCATGTATGGATGTGAAACGTGGACGATAAATAGTTTACAGAAGAAGAGAATAGAAGCTTTCGAAATGTGGTGCTACATAAGAATGCTGAAGATTAGATGGGTAGATCACATAACTAATGAGGAGGTATTGAACAGAATTGGAGAGAAGAGAAATTTGTGGCACAACTTGACTAGAAGAAGGGATCGGAAGGTAGGGAATATTCTGAGGCATCAAGGGATCACCAATTTAGTATTGGAGGGCAGCGTGGAGGGTAAAAATGGTAGAGGGAGACCAAGAGATGTATTCACTAAACAGATTCAGAAGGATGTAGGTTGCAGTAGGTACTGGGAGATGAAGAAGCTTGCTCAGGATAGAGAAGCATGGAGAGCTGCATCAAACTAGTCTCTGGACTGAAGACCACAACAACAAAAGAAGATTGTATAAATGGAATAGATTTGGAGACAAGAGAAGGTTTTAGATTGATTAAGTAATGCTTAGACAGAGATTTAGGAACCAGATTTTAAATCATAAGGCATTTCCAGCGGCAGATGTAGACCCTGACCAAAATTTGTTGCTTATGTACTGTAGATTAAAACTGAAGAAACTGGAAAAGGGTAGGAAATTAAGGAGATGGGACTTGGATAAGTTGAAAGAATCAGAGGTTGTTGAGAGCTTGAGAGGGAGCATCAGGGAACAGTAGACTAGAGCATGGGAGTGGAATACAGTAGAATACGAATGGATAGCTTTAGGAGATAAAATAGTGAAGTTAGAAGAGGATCAAATAGGTAGAAAGGCAAGGCCCAATAGGAATCCTTGTGTAGCACAAAATATATTGAATTTAACTGATGAAAGGAGAAAATACAAAAATGCAGCATCTGAAGCAGGAGAAAGCGAACACAAACTTTCAGGAAATGAGACTGACAAGAAGTTCAAAACTGCTAAGCAGGAGTGGCTATAGGACGAATTTGAGGATTTACAAACATATTTCACTAGGGGAAAGATAGATATCGCCTACAGGAAAATTTGAGAGGCCTTTGTGAAAAAGAGAAGCACCTGTATGTATATCAAGACCTCAGATGGTAAACCAGCCCTAAGCAAAGAAGGGAAAGATGAAAGGTGGAAGGGGTGTATAGAGAGTCTATACAAAGGAGATGAACTTGAAAGCAATATTATAGAAGGGGAAGCGGACGTAGATGAAGATGAGATGGGAGATATGACACTACGAGAAGAATTTCACAAAGCTCTGAAAGATCTAAGTCGAAACAGTGCCCCAACAGTAGACGGCATTCCGTCAGAACTACTGATAGCTTTGGGAGAGCCAGCCATGACAAAACTCTTCAATCAGGTGTGCAAGATGTATGAGACAGGCAAAATACCCTCAGACTTCAAGAAGAATGTGATAATTCCAATTCCAAAAGAAAGAAGCTGCTGTCAGGTGTGAAAATTATCGCACTAACATTTAAGTAAGTCATGGTTGCAAAATACTAACCCTAATTCTTAACAGCAAAATGAAAAAACTGATAGAAGCAGACGTCGGGGGTGATCTTTGGATTTCGAGGAAATGTAGGAACACGCGAACTAGTACTGAGACTACGATTTATCTTAGAAGATAGATTAAGCAAAGGCAAATCTACATTTGTAGCGTTTGTAGACTTAGGGAAAGCTTTTGACAATGTTGACTGAAAAAGAGTCGAGGGGTATGAAATGGAGGCAGTGGTTGTGAAAAGAGTGAGACAAAGTCGTCGCCTATCCCCAATGTTATTCAATCTGTACATTGAGCAAGCTGTACAGGAAACCAAGAAAAATGTGGAGTAGGAATTAAAGTTCATGGAGAAGAAATAAAAACTTTGAGGTTTGCTGACGACATTGTAATTCTGTCTGACGCAACTAGGGACTTGGAAGAGCGGTTGTACAGAATAGACAGTGTTTTAAAAAGAGGATATATGATGAACATCGAAAAGTGAAAAAAGGATAATGGAATGTAGTCGAATGCTGAGGGAATCAGATTAGTAAACGAGTCACGTAAAGTAGTAGATGGGGTTTGCTATTTGGGCATCAAAAAAACTGATCATGACCGAAGTAGAAAGGATATAAAATATAGACTGGCAATGGCAAGAAAAGCATATCTAAAGAAGAGAAATTTGCTAACATCGGAAGTCTTTCCAGAAGGTATTTGTCTGGATTGTAGTCATGTACGGAAGTGAAACGTGGACGTTAAACAGTTTAGATAAAAAGAGAATAGAAGCTTTCGAAATGTGGTGCTACAGAAGAGTGCTGAGGATTAGATGGGTCGATCACCTAATGAGGAAATACTGAATAGAATTGGGGAGACTAGAAATTTTGTGCCACAATTTGACCAAAAGACGGAATCGGTTGATAGGACACATTCCGAGACATCAAGGGACCATCAATTTAGTATTTGAGGGAAGTGTGTGTGGTGGGGGGGGGGGGGGGGAGACCAAGAGATCTATACAGCAGGCAGATTCAGGAAGATGTAGGTTGCAGTAGTTATTTAGAGATGAAGAGGCTTGCACAGGACAGAGTAGCATAGAGAGCTGCATCAAACCAATATTCCGGCTGAAGACCACAACAACAACGACACAACAAAATTCAAGTATTTATTTTACATAGTTGTAAGTATAATTAAGTATCTGACATTAGAGTAAACTAATAACTCATTACGACAGGAAATTGTAGGTCGTCGTAGATAATAGTAAACACTATATATCTATTGAAAACTAGGTGATGTGTGTTTCATAGAATTAATCGACTGTAAGTCTTAGATATAATTGATTTGAAAATTAACACTTTGAGGTCCGCACGTCTCGTACAGATGTATTCGCTTGGCGCCGGCAGCGCTAGTTCGGATCACTTGGCTTGTCGCCGGCCGTTCTTGACATTATCGGGAGATTATAAATTGTTAAGTTTTATTAATCTCGTCGTTGGTTCTCATACGTTCACAACCCTGTTCCCCTACATTCATAAAATTTCGAAGATATACATACGTAAATAAATAGAAATTGTGTTTGTTTCATATATTTGTTTATTTGTATTGTCTTTGGTACTTAGTACTTCTCTTTCGTATGATATGCAGCAAAACAGTCTCCAAGATGCACCGCAAATTTTACACAAGACTTGCACATTAAGTTTGTTGTTCTCCTTTTTTGTTTTTGGAACATACGAGGCAGTTCCTTCGTTTTCGTTTATTCGTTTCGGAAATAAGTATTAGCTGGTACGCGATGTCGTGACAACCCCCAAGTTTTGCTCAGAAGCAGGTACATGGTCTTTTATCCACGAATCAGACACTTTCAATAAAAAATCGTGAAATCGGAGACTCTTGTTGTCTGTATTAAAATAGTGCCATGTACGAAATGCATTGAATAATGCGCAATTAAAGAGGGACATGCAAACCTTTTTTGACCATTTTATAGTTTTTCTGTATATGGGGTAACAACTCAAATATTGGTCTGCCCGATCCACTCCTTTCATGTATTTGTTGTAGTCTGATACACTTTCGGGTTTTTCTATTGCGCAGTTGGTTTTTCTACATTTTCTTTGAGTGTCACTCGAAGTGGCATTATGTACTGTAGCGATCATTCGTATCGTTTTAGTTTTCGAAGCTCTACATACCTGTGAGAGTACTTCACCTTTCCGTTAATGACAAGCTTCAAACACATTGACTTTTACGCACTTTAATTTTTCCGGAAATCCTATATTTTGCCGTATCGTTCCACAAACTCGAATTTTCTTTTCAAGTAACTTCTCTGCAAGTTCTACATTGTTATAATAATTATCCATGTAGAGGTGACGCCACTTTTCATAAGAAGGTGTCAATAGTTCTATCACTATTTTTGCTAAAGGCTGTCCAGCACCGCTACATATCTTGAATGAGGAAATGTATCCCGTGCTCGACATCACACAGAATCCGAATGAGTATGCCATATTTCGTAATTTTCGACGGAATGTAAGCTTTAAAATTTAACCGCCCACTCCACAGTATCATTTCCTCATCAGTTGAGATGTTTTGACTTGGATTAAAGGTTTCTTTAAACTATTTGGAAAAATAATCAATTACGAACTGCACTTTGAAAAGCCTGTCGGCATTATCCGGTTTATTGTTGTTGTCGGAAAAACGTAAAAATGATAATATTTGTCTGAATCGGTTGCGGGACGTCGTTTTGCGAACGGACTCGTTGACCAATAATCATCGGTCCTTGCTTTTTTTTACAATTTCCATAAGGATAGCAAGCCCAAACCATTTTCTAAGTTCGGGTCCCGTAACGTCGACAAATTTGGCATTTTTATCCACTTTTTTCTATTGCAATTTTGACTGTAGTACTTGTTGGTTTCGTTGCTAATATATTCAAATAGATCGTTCCCAATATACAATTCTACGATATCCTCGACGTACTGTGTATCTTTGGGAAATATGTTTGAACCTGGAGATCCTTCAAATTTATTATTGGTCCCCGGTAAATCAAAGTCTGACCTCTGTGCACTGTCGTCTTCTTCTGATTCATCCGAAAGAGTTGGCAACCGTAGCGTTCGCCGAATTCTTCTTGGACGTATTTCACTATCTTCCGACGATTCTGCTTCACCTTCATATTTTTTATATTCAATGTCTTCTTCCCACTCGGCCAAGTCGTCCGAAACGTCAGACAATACGTCCGCGCATTCATCTATCGTATCGTCTCTTTCGTCTGCCATGATGAAAGGACACGTACTTGTTGACGTGTGTAACTTACTGTTACCTAAACAAAACACCAACAGAATGCAAAAGATACTAAAGTGTTGTCGCCGGCCATTGAGCGGTACTATGCTCACGACACCAATGTGTTGTCGCCGGCCATTGAGCGGTACTATGCTCACGACACCACTGTGTTGTCGCCGGCCGTTGACCGCTATTTCGCGCACACCACTGTGGTGTCGCCGGACGGAATAGTGTTAAGAATTTTTAAACTTAGGAACAAATGGTCAACCCCAGTGAAAATAACAGGAAAAATCCTTTGGAAATGAATGAGCTCATATTTAATTTTAATGATTTTTTTAAAATTAATCAAAATCAAGTTATCTCATGACAACATAAATTTAGTAAATGAATACTGATGCCAAACAATACCATCATACACAACCGTGATTGATTCTAGTGGATGTAGTACACTGTGGTGCAAATAGTTTTAATGTGTATTATAAGAAGTAGTTATGATCTTCATTTTTCGGAATCTGGGCAGTAAAATTACGAGATTCGGAGGCAGAGTGGGGGATGCGAGTATACATAGAAGAAGTAGGAATATTGAGCAAGGGACAGTGTGTCAACCACGGATTATCTGAGTGGAAATCACGTATTATTTCACTCGCAAATCTTAGTACAAGTTACAGAGACAGACACTGGAACGATGCAGCATTGAACTTTGTTCAGTTCGGTCCGAAAGCACAAGTTTCGGGCATAGCAAAATTTTCGTGCGGTAGCAATGAACTTTAGCGATTTACAATGAATCGAAGGAACTCTGATTTTTTCTGTTCAGTTGGTAATAGTGTTCAGCTTTAGAGTGTGGATATCAGAGGAAGTATTTGGCAAAACACTATAGCGTAAATCTGGAAGGTAAACTCACACTAATGCTATCTTCGGCTGGGCTATATACTCAGGTACTCGCTCTGTGCAATGTTACTAACCAGACAGAACATTACTCACAATCTCGTGTGTCGCCTATAGTTATTGATCGCCCACCTCCTATATGTTATTAATCATTGGTGTTGAAAGCAGAAACTTTGAACTTGAGTTGAACTAGAGTGCAAGTGGAACTTCCCTCCTTTAGACAACCAAGAGCCAAATAATTTAACGGCCATACATTGTACCAGCAGCCTTGGTGCTGAAAGAAAACATTTATCATCTGTTATGTTTCACACTGTAATGTGTATATCTGAGTAGTACCTTAGAGTTCTGTTGTGTAGCAAAATTTTCTAACTTTTTTAACACCTTACCTTCTATGTCAGATAATAATATTAACAGTAATAACATCTTTCGTCTATCTAAGGGCAGTAGTATAATTTACTAGAATACCCAAGTAGATACATTTTCTTCCATTTTGACATGAAAGACTTGCATGTAACTTCAGGTTTCTGCCAGCACTTGAATGAACTGCTCCACACACGGTCTAGAATGGGTATGGATTCATTCAGTATGACTGTGTAGTATTTTCAGATATGGTTTGACGTGCATTTTGTTTTAACATACACTGATCAATCTTTAAAGACAAATTAACAAATCATGATTTCTTTGACTTTTTCGTCCGTAGAACAGTGACGCCTGGCGAAGCGTCCCATACACGAAGGAGTACACTGTTCCCTTTCTTGACCGAAAACTGAAACTACATTTAAAAGTTCAATGGCTTGTACAAAGCAATAAGTCTAACCACTTGTTTCTAAAAGTTCACATTTCACTTTGTACTTTAGGGAACGGCTTTAGGAAACTGATATTGATGACGCCGGGCAGTGTGGCCAAGTGGTTCTAGGCGTTTCATTCTGGAACCGCGCGACCGCTACGGTCGCAGGTTCGAGTCCTGCCTCGGGCATGGATGTGTGTGATGTCCTTAGGTTAGTTAGGTTTAATTAGTTCTACGTTCTAGGGGACTGATGACCTCAGATGTTGAGTCCCATAGTGCTCAGAACCATTTGAACCATTTTTTTTATATTGATGACTCTGAGTACAGTAAATAATAAAATTAAAGAGCCATCCTCAAAATACGGATTACAGAACCGCTATAATTAGTATCCTGTTCAGTTCTGTCTGTTATGATGGATAGTGTTTTTTCTTGTTTCAGAGCAGAAAAATTAGACAATGGAAGTTAAGTGACTTGTATGCCGAGTGAACACGGCAGTTGACATCTGACAGTTTGTGTGTGTGGAGAATTTACATCTTGTCGGCATGTCGCAGGTTTCCTGAGCCTGTTGAACGACGACATCCCGGGAAATGCGGGTTTCAAGGACCAGGTGCTGGCGCTACAGTGGGTGCAGAGGAACATCGCAGCCTTCGGCGGAGATCCTAGCAGCGTTGTCATATTTGGGGAAAGTGCGGGTGGCGGCTCCACGTCACATCTCTTCCTCTCGCCGGCCACCAAGGGTGAGTACTTCCTGAGCTATCAGGCCTATAAGCCAGATGTAATCAATCAAGAACTGTAGTACTCCGAAACAAGATACGAAAAGAAAATATATCACTTCATTTGACGGAATTTATATCATTCTCTCTTTGTTTTTCATAGTTCCTGTCTTTGTTTTTATAAGGATGCTTCTATGCAGTGCATCTTCTTCTCTTTAACCTCATCTTTGAATCTCCAACCACTTCTTTACTCTATTTAGGTTTGTGTTTGAGCTCTCAAACGAGTGACGTAATAATTTTAATCATGCTATCGGTGTTCATGTGGAGTACTTGACTTAGCTAGATTAGCGTGATTGCAGATCTGTTTCCCGAATTTGTTATGCACTTCGTCCTGAATTTCAGAGTTCAAATTGCTACACCAAGAAGAAATGCAGATGAAAAACGGGTATTCATTGGACAAATATATTATACTAGAACTGACATGTGATTACATTTTCACGCAATTTGGGTGCATAGATCCTGAGAAATCAGTAACCAGAACAACCACCTCTGGCCGTAATAACTGCCTCGATACTCCTAGGCATTGAGCCAAACAGAGCTTGGATGGCGTGCACAGGTACAACTGCCCATGCAGCTTCAACACGATACCACAGTTCATCAAGAGTAGTGACTGGCGTATTGTGACGAGCCAGTTACTCGGCCACCATTGACCAGACGTTTTCAGTTGGTGAGAGATCTGGAGAACGTGCTGGCCAGGACAGCACTCGAACATTTTCTGTATCCAGAAAGGCCCGTACAGGACCTGCAACATGCGGTCGTGCATTATCCTACTGAAATGTAGGCTTTCGCAGGGATCGAATGAAGGGTAGAGTCACGGGTCGTAACACATCTGAAATGTAACGTCCACTGTTCAAAGTGCCGTCAATGCGTAGAAGAGGTGGCCGAGACGTGCAACCAATGGCACCCCATACCATCGTGCCGGATGATACGCCAGTATGGCGATGACGAATACACGCTTCCAATATGCGTTCACCGCGATGTCGCCAAACACGGATGCGACCATCATGATGCTGTAAACAGACCCTGTATTCATCCGAAAAAATGACTTTTTCCCATTCGTGCACCCAGGTTCGTCGTCGAGTACATCATTGCAGGCGCTCCTGTCTATGATGCAGCGTCAAGTGTAACTGCAGCCCTGGTCTCCGAGCTGATAGTCCATGCTGCTGCAAACGTCGTCGAACTGTTCGTGCAGATGGTTGTTGTCTTGCAAACGTCCCCATCTGTTGACTCAGGGATCGATACGTGGTTGCACGATCTGTTACAGCCATGCTGATAAGATGCCTGTCCTCTCGACTGCTAGTGATACGAGGCCGTTGGGATCCAGCACGGCATTCCGTATTACCCTTCTGAACCCGCCGACTCCATATTCTGCTAACAGTCATTGGATCTCGACCAACGCGAGCAGCAATGTCGCGATACGATAAACCGCAATCGCGGTAGGCTACAATCCGACCTTTATCAAAGTCGGGAACGTGATGGTACGCATTTCTCCTCCTTACACGAGGCATCACAACAATGTTTCACCAGGCAACGCCGGTCAACTGCTGTTTGTGTATGAGAAATCGTTTGGAAACTTTCCTCATGTCAGCACGCTGCAGGTGTCGCTACCGGCTCCAACCTTGTGTGAATGCTCTGAAAAGCTAATCATTTGTATATCACAGCATCTTCTTCCTGTCGGTTAAATTTCGCGTCTGTAGCACGTCATCTTCGTGGTGCAGCAATTTTAATGGCCAGTAGTGTATATTGTATATCAAATAGTGTTCTGGTGTTAACTAAGCCAAAGCGCTTCCAGTAGTCCGGAATATTGTGACTGTATTGTAGGGAGCAGAAAAATAACAAAAGGCAATACCAGAAATCTTTCTCTCCTCCTCTCCTCAAATGATTAGGAATCCCATTGCCAAAAGTTCAACTTTCAAATTACTATTGTCCATGAATGGCTGCAAATGATCTCCAAGTAGCCGAACATAACAATTTCCAGTCAATGATCAGTTTAGTTGGGCCAGAGGCCCAGTCCATTCCATGTAAACGCAACCCACACCATTATGGAACCACCACCAGTTTGCACTTTGCCTTGTTGATAACTCGACTTCGTGGGATCTGCGCCACACTCGAACACAACCATCAGCTCTTACCAATTAAAACAGGACTCATCTTTCCAGGCCACGGTTTTCCAGTCGTCCAAGGCACAACCCAGGAGAGGCGCTGCAGGCGATGTCGTGCTTTTACCAAAGGCACTCGCGTCGGTCATCTGCTGCCATAGACCATTAATGCCAGTTTCGCCACACTGTCCTAACGCATACGTTCATTGTACGTCCCATATTGATTTCTGCCTGTTATTTCACACGGTTTTGCTTGCCTGTTAGGGCTGACAACACTAATCAAACGCCGCTGCTCTCGGTCGTTAAGTGAAGGCCGACGGGACTGCATTGTTCGTGGTGAGTGGTAATGTCTGAAATTTAGTATTCTCTGCTCACTCTTGACACTGTAGACCTCCGAATATTGGATTCCTTAATGATTTTCGAAATGTCCCATGCGTCTAGGTCCACCTACCATTCTGCGTTCAAAGTCTGTTAATTCCCATCGTGCGGCCATGAACACGTCGGACACCTTTTCACTTGAATCGCAGTAGTACGAATGACATCTTCGCTATTGCGCTGCCTTTTTATACGTTGCGCATGCGATACTAGCACCATCTGTATATGCACATATCGCTATCCCATGATTTTCGTCATTCAGTGTACAATCACTTGCATACCGAAACATGTAGCGCTTGACGGTTGTTGCATGTTGAAATTTTAATGGCTAACGGTTTGCTTAGAAGGCTCTATCATCATCAATATCGTCGTCATCATCGTCGGTGTCAGCCAGTTCGATCACTTGGTGATGTGACCTGTTTGAGTTGACTAGGATGCAAGCAGATCCTTCCTTATCTGCCAATCTTGAGCTTTCCGTTGCCATTTAGTCTGGCTTCTTTCTTAGGTCTGTCCCTTCTGTTCTTTTGGTAAGCTGAATTCAAAGCTAGTACTTCATTTGACCGTCTACCGTCTTTTATTCGAGCGAAATGACCAGCCCACTGTTGTTGCAAGGCATTCACTCCTTCCACTAAGCTACTGATCTTTTGTACGTCTGATATCAACTGGTCTCTTTCCCTGTTTCTTCGTGTAGCCCGGCATTGATCTTTCCATTCCACTTTGTGTTACTATTAGTTTTCTAACAATGAACTCATTTAATGTCCTTGTCTCACAGCCATAAGTTATTATTGGCAGTATAGACTGGTCAAAAACTGTTTCCTTCAGCTCAACCGATATCTTAGAATTCAAACCTGAAGAGTATCTTCCATAAGCTTGTCACCCTAATTCAGTACGTTGACTGTTCCTGTTTTTAGGTAGCCTTTCATACTTCAAGTTGACCCAGACAGACATATTCTGTGATTATTTCCAGGTATACGTCCCTGTGGTGTCCATTTATTCATCATGGTCTTGGTTTTATCATATTTCTTTTTAGACCACTTCAGATAAGAATAATACAAATTTGCTAACTAACGTCTGAAGTATTTCTATTTAGAAACTGAACAATATCAGGGATATTATTTTGCAATTCAGACATTGCTTTTTCTAGAACTACTGAAAATAGTTTTGGAGGTATAGAGTCACTTTGTTTTACAACATTTTAAATGGGAAATTCATTTGTTTCCTCAACAACATTCACAAACGCTGTGAAGGTTTTGCATATGTTGTATAAGTCCTTAATATAACCATGTTCTATTTCTTTTTCTGTTAGAGCCTCAGAAACAGCTGAGTGACTGATCGAACCGAATGTCTGTTCAAAATCAATAAAGGCAAGCAAAGAAGAAGATGGCACTCATTTGTTCTGCTAATTGTTTGCGTAGAGTGAGGATATGATCAATTTTACTACAAGCTGGACGGAACACAGGTAGCTCAGTGGGTTGAACCACATCAAGTGTAGTGCTCGACCTGGAAGTAAAAATTCTAGTAAAAACTACGGACAGATGGCTGATAATGCGAGTTCTGTACATCTTTAGTACTACCTTTCTTATGTTTTGGGATTATTTTCGCTTTGTTTATTATTTAATACTAGAGAAAAACCTTTCCCATAAGAATGCGTAAATTTCCTGGATTATATGCTTCGTTCCAATGCCATTAATATCTTCAAATTTTCTGAATAACTTGCAACAAAGTTCCATAAATATCGTCAACTTTTTGTTAAACGTCTGCAGTATCACTAGCAGGTGGCAGTACTGTGCCACAAGCAACGAGTGTCTCAATTTTAGCAGCCACTGCGTCACTCAACATGCAAACTTCAGCGTTCACTTTCATTTTTTATAAACCTTTTTTGGTGAACTTGATGGCTAATTTGTATTTTCCTTCACAGTCTCTCGAAGAGAGTTGATAAGTGTCCTTCAACAAAGCACTATCAGTCAAAACATTAAAGTAAGAATTGAAGTGCTGTACACCAACTCTCTCTGATACATCATAGTAGTCATAAAAGTGGATTTTTACCTTCATGTTCTAACTATGGAGTAAATTCTAAGTACTGAGTAACCACTAGTCACTGCCTCATGTACACAAAATTTAAATCTTCTCTAGAAATGCAGGTTTTCACAACCAATCTTCATATCTTTGGAAATTTAAAAGCTATGACTCATGCTGATGCTTTAGAAAAATGGATTAATAGCCGTTCAGAACTTGAAAAGATGTCGTTAATCGTTATGACCAACAAATTGTTAGCGATCATATCTTTATGTGCATTGCCCACATTCTCTTACCTTATATCACAGAAGAGGTATAACTAAGTTCGCCATCAGAGAATTCTCATCCCTAGACCAACTGACAAGTTTATCATTTCCCAAGAACTACTATGGCTGCTGATTTAAAATAAGCATGTAATCATTACTCCCAAGTTGTATTTGTACATCTTCAACATAATCTAGAAACCAAGTGAAACAATAACGTCACATATATATGACTGTATATTTATATATATTTGACTGTATTTCTACATACATACACACACACACACACACACACACACATAAAGTAGAGCTGTGAGGACGGGGCGTGAGTCGTGCTTGGGTAGCTCAGTTGGTAGAGCACTTGCCCGCGAAATGCAAAGGTCTCGAGTTCGAGTGTCGGTCCGGCACACAGCTTTAATCTGCCTGGAAGTTTCACATCAGTGCACTCTCCGCTGCAGAGTGAAAATCTCATTCTGGAGACATCATCTATCAGACGTAGAAACCCGATTACCAATTTTCGTTTATGTGGCATAGCTCCTCCTTGGCTTGTGGTTTTTTCCGTCAGTGTATTTCATCTATCTTGTGCAACTATCTTTCTTTTAACTGAAATCATCAGCAACCAGCTGCAGAAGAGAAATTTTATTTCCTTTCCGGTTTCAGGCACTTCGTACTCTTCTTCAGAAGGTTATAATTATCGAGTTATTTGTGAGTGTAAAAAATACTATGTTTTCAGTATAGTGCTGTGGTGATGAGGTTCTTAGTGCCTGTACAAAAATTGTATAAGGAAGTCAAACACCAAGTGCAAACATTATGACAGAATTGGATCTAACAGCAAAGCTGATTACCTCCAGTTCTGGCATGATGTTTGCACTTGTTGGTTAGCCTCCTTAAACCATTTTTGTACTGGAACTATGAACCACATGACCACAGCAATATGTTAAATGCATGTTTATTTTTGCCACTCGCAAATAATGCGGTAGTTATCGTCTTATGAAGAACGGCACTAGGTGCCTGAAACCGACAAAGGAAATAAAATTTCTCTTCTGGAACTGGTTGCTGATTATTTTAATTAATAGTGGAAAGAGTACTTGGCTATATTTTTTGAAGTCAGAGTTGCTATTAATGAATATCTCATGAAGTTTTGTGACATTTAAACCAACATCCAAATATTTTTTGTGTTTTCTGCCGTAATGGGTGTCTCCAATTTCAAGTTTTAGACTATGATAAACGATTCGTAAACTATTATTTCCAGGAACACCACTGAAACTGCTGTTGTTCTCCAGGTGCCTTCAGGGATAGTATTCTGAAATAACAACTGATAGACTTTCCGTAATCTGTTATGTGAAATACCAAGGAGTTCCATTAACATATTCTTGTGAATATTCTTCGGTGCACCTTCAGTCTTATCTGTAAGAATTATTTCTTTTAAAATTACCGCCATTAGTTCTTGAGGGTATTTTCGTTCTGTCGCTGCAACTTAACGAAAATATGCTCAAGAACTATAAAGCAGCTTGTAACTTCCCCGGAAAATTTTGAAAATAAGATATATATTAGTTTAATTTCACCGGAGAATTTTGAAAAAAAGGACAATAATATAATGTTAATGTAATTTCTTTGGAGAATTTTGAAAAGACAATAATTAAATGTTAATGGGAATAGAACCTAGTGTAACCTTCCCACAAAAATATGAAAATGAAAAGAATTGAATAAGAATTGCAAATAGTACCAAATGTTAGCTTCCCACAGTAGTAAAACTCAATGATAATAACAATGTGCAAAAATATTAAGTCCCCACAAAATTAACGTTATGATCAACCTGATAAATTTTATAAGGTCATCTGCGATGACCTTAGGCCCTGTGCAAATCTGATAAATTGATTCTGGCAGGAAAAGCATAGGAAGTATTGTTTCAATTGTAATGATTATTTTCTTAAAAAATTGCTTTCAGAACAAAATTATTATTGGGGCGATTCTTGAACAAATTAATTGCTGTTAAGATACATTACATTATCAGATGAGCGCAATGCTGCTTCATTACCTTATTTAAAAAATATACCTCGTTCCGAACCTTGACCAGAGCCCCATGTCGACGCCCGCCGACTCCTCACACACAACTGCGACTGACTCTCGCGCGCTACTACATGTTCTCGCGACTCGCTACGTACAACAACTGCCTCGCAACTGCAACTACCGACTCCCTACATGCAACTGCACTGAACTCTCGCGCGGTCAAGCGCAGACTAGCAACGATAAATAACTCTCTGGTCAGAGATTCTGTCATGCCTCGCCATCGCTGCTACCGAGTACATACGCGTTTCATAACCCTCCACTGGGGGGGGGGGGGGGGGGGGCAAAAATTTGGCAGCGATGGTGAGTCATTTGGACTTGCCATGAGCAACAAATTTTTTGTAACTAATTAACTTTTACGATTCACAGAGTATTCATATGTAGAACATGAATTAAATGTGGTGCACATGCACCAAGTACAAAACATTTCAGACAATGACAATGAGTACAGAACATATGACATAAGTGCACACACTGAAAAACTCTTTAGCATCTTCACAAAAAAATCATGTTGACAAGTGACATAAGTGCACATGCACTGCAGTTCAGAACATATCAGCAAATCAAAATGTATACGTAATGAGTACAAATGGCATAAAGTGCACACGTACTGTAAAACTCTCTAATATTTTTACGACAAATAAACCTAATGAGTACAAATCATATTGACAAATGACAAAAGTGCACACGCACTGAAGTAGTTAACATATCAGGGAATCACAAATGTATATGTAATGAGTACAAATGGCATGAAGTGTACACTCACTGAAGTTAAGTACAAAACATATTAACAAATGGCAAAAGTGCACACACACTGTAATACTCTCTAGTATTTTTCTACAACAAACAAACAAATCAAGGAGTGTAATAAAGTCCACATGCACTATAGAAGTCTTTAGTAATTTCAGGACAACTGATTAACAAATGAAACGAAATGCACACGCATTGTATATGACTTTTTCATTTTACAAGAATTAGGAAAGGAATAGGAAGGATTGCGTCATGGTTGTAGCACTTAGGTTGCACGCAGCTGCACTGAAAGTCCATATCTTTCCACAGAAGTACAACACCAAGTGAGACAAACTGAAGTTCTTTTCCCAGAAGTGTTTATCAGCGTAGCCAAGACACTGAAATGTCGTAGTAATATTCCGTGTTATCATTTTGGCAGTACATCAGGTACACCAAACAGTGGGACCATAATAACGTCTTCATCGCTCACGGTGGTGGACAGCATGTCGTGTCAACACCACGCTCTTACAAGGCACACCAACGTGGAATTAGTGCAAAAACCAAATATAGTGCTCCATGATCATGAGGATATACAGGACAAATGGATATTGCAGTAATTCAGGGTAGTTAGGCCAGAAGGTGAAGGACATTAAGTCACATACTAGTCTTCACTGAAAATTACATTAGTAGTTTGCGGCATTCATTGCCCAGTTATTGAACATTTCTGTACCATTTATGTAGTATTACAGAATAATGTTCATTGCTTGGCGTTTTACTGACAACATTGGCACTCATTGCCTAATTATAAATCATAGAAATCATTCGTTTTACAGATAACATTGAAATTCGTTGCTTAATTACAAATCATCAGAAGTCATTCGTTTTACATTGAAATTCGTTGCCTAATTACAAATCATCAGAAGTCATTCGTTTTACAGATAACATTGAAATAGATTGCTTAATTACAAATCATCAGAAGTCATTCGTTTTACAGATAACATTGAAATTGATTGCTTAATTACAAATCATCAGAAGTCATTCGTTTTACATTAAAATTCATTGCCTAATTACAAATCATCAGAAGTCATTCGTTTTACAGATAACATTGAAATTGATTGCTTAATTACAAATCATCAGAAGTCATTCGTTTTACATTGAAATTCGTTGCCTAATTACAAATCATCAGAAGTCATTCGCTTTACAGAGAACATTTTACACAGAACAGTAGAATAAAAGTATTATTCACTGAAATTATGCGCATAGTATTTATGTATTCAATTGACATACTATTCAGAGCTGATCAGTAGTATTAAGAACTCTCTTAAATGGGTAGCATTATTTGGGACTGGTAACACATTTTTTTTTCGTTAGCATTACATTGCTTTGGGTAATTATAGGGGAAAGCAAGAAAAAGAAAAAAAGAAATTGCTTCTGGGTTGTTCCTGTAAATGAAAATATGTAACGTCATTTGTCATGAGTCAGCTGTAGCAACGTTATGAAACAAGTAGAGTATATGTAATCACATTCATAAATGACATAGATTTAATGAACAACTGCTTATAGCACATTAATTTCATAAATAATTTCTCCTGCAAAAATATATAAGAAAAATGGATTATTAAGCTGAAAGAAGAAACGAATTTAATGCTGAAAAGTAGTGAACTTCGAATTAACAGGTAGTGAAATGTGTATAAAAATATTTGTTCTCTAGCTGTCCTTTCCAAAACCTTCAGTCATCATACGATACGATATAAAACATACTGTCAAAACAAACTACACCATATACTTAAATAACTACATAGCATAAATACATAAACTTCAACATCATCCTCATCTGTAAAGATAAAAAAACTTCATTATTCATCACTTCATTATCCATATTATCATAACTCTATTATTATCATCACCTGTAAAGAAAAACTTCATTATTCATAGTAGCATATTCTTCACCATTATTCATCAGCATTCATTATCATCTGCAAAAAAGTCACTTCATTACTCATTACACAACTATTCCTTATCTCTAGCAAATTCCATCACTAAAACTAAGATGTCTAGTTCTGTCTGACAGCCTGCATCAATCGCCTTGTATTCTGAAAGAAAAAATTAGTTAAGACTGCTATTCTACGATGTGTATAGTATATTCTTGTTAATGCTTGTTAATTCTGATCCATTTACTCTTCCTCATAAGGTTTTTGCATCTTCTTTCGTTTATTCCGTAGGTGAAATTCCCATTTCCGTTTAATTTATTTCCTTTACACGTTATTTCTTTCTGAAAATGATGAACAAAGATTAATGTCGTGCATTTACATCATATACTCACTAAATAATGACTGGTTTATGGTAACATAATTAAGCATACAGCATAACATGACAGAAAACGTAATATGTCAAAGACATTGACAGTGTTCAGATGCAAAAATGTACACAGAATATCACAATGCAGCAGCAAAAAAAAAAAAATGTAAAACAGTCACGATGTTGAGATATCATAGGGCAAAAAAATGTCAAAGTCAACTGGTGTTTGCTATATCTTAACCATTTCATAGTGCATACCAACAAACATGAAACAATCGTACATACATAAAAAAATGATGACAAGAAATATGACCTTCTTTGTGTTCAGCTTGTATGTTGTGTAGTTAATAGAAGCGAGAATTAAAGACTTTAATGGAGAGAGAATTTAATAAAATTAATATGTCACTAGGCAAAATTGCATAATTATTCATAAGATACGTAAGTTTATCTGAAAAAATATGCACGGTCTGATGTGTAACGACAAGAAGAGCGACCTGCTAACCTTACCTTGCCGGGCACTTGCCAAGAAACAATACGATAATCATCAGTAAGTAGTCATATAAATATAATTGCATAAGTGGTCATAAAATGTGTAAATGGCATCATATCATGTTAAATCATATAGTGTATTCACTCAATAAAGGGTTTAATGTTAGAGACATGGTGGTTGCCTTTACTTTTTTTGCTTCTCAGAGTTTCGACGTGTACAACATTGGGGTGAGGAATGCTGCGAATCCGATATGGACCTGCGTATAGAAGTTCAAATTTACTGCACTTACCTTTTATTCTGCTGGATAAATAGTGTGTACGTACTAATATCTTCTGTCCAATGTGAAAGTCTCGGCGTGTACAAACCTGTTTTTGCTGTCTTCTCCGGCGCTCTGCGGCACGTTTGATGTTGTTCAGTGCAATGTCAATTATTTCATGGTGTCGTAGTCGACGAGATGTAGGAAAGTTTACTAATTCTGTAATTTTGTTAGGTGGTTCAACGTTTTTCAGTATAACAGACGGAGATAGCATAGTGGATTCATTTGGTATGGAATTAATTACATCTTGGAATGAGAATATGTGTGTGTCCCAATCAATATGTCTTTTGTGGCAGTATATTCTACACAGTTTACCAATTTCTTTCATTAATCGTTCACAGGGGTTCGAAGAAGCATGGTACTTGGATACATAGATCGGAGAAATGTTTCTAACTCGTAACATGCGTGTCCATATAGCAGAACGAAATTGTGATCCATTATCGGAAATTACTCTCATCACATGCCCTACATGAAATAGAAAATGTTTTACAAATGCTTTCGAAACAGTTTTAGCAGTAGCTTTGCGTAACGGAGTGAAAGTAACAAATTTTGAAGTGAGTTCAACAGCGACAAAGATGTAGCAAAAACCTCTGTTAGTTCTCGGAATCGGACCAAAAATGTCTACAGCGGCCATATGTCTTAATTTAACAGGTACAATGGGATATAATGGAGGAATATGTGAAGTGGTGTCTGACTTAGCTTTCTGGCAAATTTTACATGACGCTAAAACTCGTCGTATACGATTCTCCATGTTGGTAAAATAACAGTTCTGTCTCAATATAAGAAAACATTTTCTAGCTCCGTAATGTGCGTAACTTAAATGAGTGTACCAGATCAATTTGTTAACCAGTTCGTCAGGAATGCATAATAACCAATTATTGCTGTCAGGATGAGAGCGACGAAATAGAATGTCATTGCGTACAGTGTAATGGTTTCTAATCGTAACATTATTCTTATTTTGCCAAAGGTGTTTAATTTCTTTCCACACATTGTCTTTATTTTGCTCTTTTGCTATGTCCTGTAATGACGACGAAATAAAATTTTCAAATGCAACTTGCTGAATGTACATGACGCTGAAATTTGCTTTGCAGAAGTTGGTTGCGATGTCTTGCTGATTATTGCTGAGAGAACGAGATAGTGCGTCTGCTACAAAATTTTGTGTGCCGGGAATGTGAACAATTGTGAAATTAAATTCCTGTAAATAAAGCTTCCATCTGCTTAATCTGTCGTGAGTGAATTTAGCCGAAAGTAAGAATTGTATCGCTCTGTGATCTGTGTAGACGGTGGTATGTCTGCCATAAAGAAAGTGCCGAAATCTCGTAAAAGCCCATACAACACATAACGTTTCCAGTTCTGTAACAGAATAATTTCGTTCAGCAGGGAACAGAATGCGACTTGCAAATGCGATGTTTTTAATTACTGTACAACCATCTTCTTCAATTTCCTCAAAAATATGTACGCCTAAAGCTGTGTTGGAACTGTCGGTGGCAATGGAAAAATTTCTGGTAAGATCTGGGTGCGATAAAAGTGGAGCATTCAACAAGGCTTCTTTCAGGTTCACAAATTCAGAGTGTGCTTGCTTATCCCAAGACCAAATAGTGTTTTTACCTGTCAATTGGCATAATCTAGGTGTGTCTAAAGCAGAATGATGAATAAATTTACGAAAAAAGTTAATTAAGCCCAAAAAACTGCGTAGTTGCTTCTTCGTCGTCAGTAATGTCACGTAGAGCTTGAAGTTTTTCCGGGTCAGGCGCAATGCCTTCTGCTGAAATTACGTGTCCAAGAAATTTTATAAAAGTTTTACCAAAATGCGATTTACTGAGATTAACTGTGAGTCCTTGTGCATGAAAAGTTCTAGAATCATATTGTGTTCTAGAATCATATTGTGTTCAGACCAGTTAGCTTCTGCGATAAGAATGTCGTCTACGTACGTCGTGATTCTGTCTTTAAGTTCTGTCGGAAGTATAGTGTTGAAACCGCGAATAAAAGCTGCAGAAGAAATAGTTAAACCGAATGGTAATTTACAAAATTGATAACAGTCGCCAAAACAGAGAAATGCTGAGTACTTTCTGCAATTCGGATGAAGTTGAATTTGCCAAAATCCCGATTTCAAATCTAGTGTGGAATAAATAGCCGTACCATGAAATTTCTGTAGAAGTTCCTCTAGTGTCTGTGGTCGATCTGTTTCATTGATAATAATGTCATTGATGTGACGCAACTGCCGGTTCAATAATTCCTTGGTCAAGCATAGCTTGCAATTCTTTTTTAACTTGTTCTCTATGGATATATGGAATGGGATAATGCTTTGCTTTAAATGTATCGTGCTGTTTAACTTGAAATTCATACATAAAACCGGACATAGTACCAGGAATGTTGTCGAAAACTGGAGCTTGCTGTAAAAGAATTTTGTGTAGTTGCGTGCGTTCGTCGTCTGTATTTGCACTACTTTGTTTAACTTTATCACAAATCATCTGCAATAAGTCGTAGTCAGCTTCGTCTGGAGTATTATAGTTATGTACGTACGTATCAGTGAACAATGTGGGATTACAGTCTATGTTACGTGATACGGAAATGACCTCTGTGCGGTTAATTGTTTGTTCTTCCGCAGATAGTGAGTGCTGAAATTCTAAAGCAAGTTGTACATTTTCATCCTTTAACATTAAATAAGAATTCTGAAAATCAATAACTGCGTCGTGTTGTACCAGAAAATTCGTACCTAAAATAACGTCTGTTGTCAATAAAGGAACAATCCAAAAATTTGAGTGAAAAGTATGACCTGCAATACAAAATGATAAATGCGTCTGTAATTTAACGTCTACACCTTTACTCGATACTGCTCCTTTCACTTTCATTTTGCCTAATGGTAATGTAGGATATATATTCTCTTTGTTACACTCGTTGAAAGTCTCCTCATTTATAACTGACATAGGTGATCCAGAATCGATTGCTGCTGAAAATTTCGATGAACCTATTTTAATTTCGATGACAGGATGTGAAATGGTTTTCTGAACAACTGGTCATTCCTGTAAAAGAGTGTCTCTGATGTCGTCAAAAGTAATAACATTTTCGTGAACAACATTTTGCGTGTCTAAACCAGTGCTTGTGTTATGGGAAGATGCGACCTGTACAGTATCTAGTCAAATTCTATCTGACGTGTTATTATTATCAGGAGGATGTTGTGGCATTTCTACTACTTGAACTGTTCTATTACTTCTTCCAGATGTATTACGTTCTGGATGATACCTGCTGTCGGGTTCATTCACGAGAATATGTTGTTGCTGATCATTTTGTTGCTGGTAAGACCGACTGTTATTATACGTACGCTGATAATTGTGCTCATTGTTTTTATGTCTGTCGTGATAGTCATTCCTATACGGTGCATTGCGATAGGAATTAAAATACTGTGTTTTCTCTACGTAGTTGCTTCTTTGCTACCGTGCGTTACTACACTCCTGGAAATTGAAATAAGAACACCGTGAATTCATTGTCCCAGGAAGGGGAAACTTTATTGACACATTCCTGGGGTCAGATACATCACATGATCACACTGACAGAACCACAGGCACATAAACACAGGCAACAGAGCATGCACAATGTCGGCACTAGTACAGTGTATATCCACCTTTCGCAGCAATGCAGGCTGCTATTCTCCCATGGAGACGATCGTAGAGATGCTGGATGTAGTCCTGTGGAACGGCTTGCCATGCCATTTCCACCTGGCGCCTCAGTTGGACCAGCGTTCGTGCTGGACGTGCAGACCGCGTGAGACGACGCTTCATCCAGTCCCAAACATGCTCAATGGGGGACAGATCCGGAGATCTTGCTGGCCAGGGTAGTTGACTTACACCTTCTAGAGCACGTTGGGTGGCACGGGATACATGCGGACGTGCATTGTCCTGTTGGAACAGCAAGTTCCCTTGCCGGTCTAGGAATGGTAGAACGATGGGTTCGATGACGGTTTGGATGTACCGTGCACTATTCAGTGTCCCCTCGACGATCACCAGTGGTGTACGGCCAGTGTAGGAGATCGCTCCCCACACCATGATGCCGGGTGTTGGCCCTGTGTGCCTCGGTCGTATGCAGTCCTGATTGTGGCGCTCACCTGCACGGCGCCAAACACGCATACGACCATCATTGGCACCAAGGCAGAAGCGACTCTCATCGCTGAAGACGACACGTCTCCATTCGTCCCTCCATTCACGCCTGTCGCGACACCACTGGAGGCGGGCTGCACGATGTTGGGGCGTGAGCGGAAGACGGCCTAACGGTGTGCGGGACCGTAGCCCAGCTTGATGGAGACGGTTGCGAATGGTCCTCGCCGATACCCCAGGAGCAACAGTGTCCCTAATTTGCTGGGAAGTGGCGGTGCGGTCCCCTACGGCACTGCGTAGGATCCTACGGTCTTGGCGTGCATCCGTGCGTCGCTGCGGTCCGGTCCCAGGTCGACGGGCACGTGCACCTTCCGCCGACCACTGGCGACAACATCGATGTACTGTGGAGACCTCACGCCCCACGTGTTGAGCAATTCGGCGGTACGTCCACCCGGCCTCCCGCATACCCACTATACGCCCTCGCTCAAAGTCCGTCAACTGCACATACGGTTCACGTCCACGCTGTCGCGGCATGCTACCAGTGTTAGAGACTGCGATGGAGCTCCGTATGCCACAGCAAACTGGCTGACACTGACGGCGGCGGTGCACAAATGCTGCGCAGCTAGCGCCATTCGACGGCCAACACCGCGGTTCCTGGTGTGTCCGCTGTGCCGTGCGTGTGATCATTGCTTGTACAGCCCTCTCGCAGTGTCCGGAGCAAGTATGGTGGGTCTGACACACCGGTGTCAATGTGTTCTTTTTTCCATTTCCAGGAGTGTATTTGCTGTACCAGGGACTATACGTGCACGCGGCGAAACATTAAAGCCTGGTTGACCTTGTGCATTCCATTGTTGGTTAGGTATGCTAGGCGGCTGACTTTCATGCTGTTGTGGTGAAAAATGTCTATTGTTACCAAAAAATGCGTTTGCTGTTAATTTTACACATACTGATGATAAAATTTTTGTCTGATACTAAAATTCTCGTGGTTGTCATTTCTTGAGCGTCTAATGAAAAATCGTCACTTTCGGTATAACTTGTCTTATCGGGTTTTCATTATACATTCTTAATCCTAGATAGAGCAATAGTTAAAGAGCTGTTTTGATAGATATAAAGGATAGTAGAAGAGACGGCAGCAGTGCAGAAAACTAAAGATGAAACAGCACTACTACAGCTCGGGGCCCTATGCACGCTACGGCACATATTCATTAAAGCGTAATGAATCCCCTGAGGTCATTTACGCGCTGCAAATAAATTTCAGCTTTCGTGTTATAGGCAATGGCGGTAAAAATTCAGAAATAAATTGCTGTATCCATGCTAATTGTTTCTTCATTACAGGCAATGCTATTAAAAATACAAAAATAAATCGACGTATCCAGTTCAAATCGTGTATCTGTGCTCTGTCATTATTAAATTCCTTAGATCTTTTTACAAATGCAAATTGCTTATAATCAACGTTCTCGTCACTGAATTTGAGAACACGTTCAGGTTTGTGTGAGAATCTGTTTGTCTGTATCTGTTCTGAATCTAAGTCCCGTACTCTCTGTAGATTACTCAAATTATACGCGCTGCGTGAGTCTGACAAATGTTCGCCAAATGGCGTCTGCTGTGATGTGTTAAACCCAGAAACATTTTTTATCTCTGTCACCTCTTGCTGTAAACATGACAATTTTCTACGCAACGTGTTATTAGAGGAATCGATCTCATTAATTGTCTGCTGTAAATTTTGGAATTCAGGTGTTTGGTTAAATGAAATCGGTGCAGTATCGTATGATTTGTTGTCATTATTACTTTCAATAACATCAATACGACTGGCCAATTCATCATATTTTTCAGTCAGTATTTTTACCTGATCATCGGTTTTAATGTCAGAAGCATTAATCTGTTTTTGTAATTTACGTGTGGTTTCGTTCAATTTTTTAACATCAGCTTTGACGACATCGGAATCCTGTGTTAGTTCTAATTGTTCGAGTCTGTCGGTCACTGTTTGAAAATCTGTTGTGTATGTGTCTGTTTTCGATTTAAGATCGGAAATTTCGTCACGTAATTCTGTGTTCGACTGTTTGATGGTATTAATTTCATCGGACACTGCAGCAATATTGCTGTCCACATATGTCTTTGCTTTCGCGAACAATTTACGTTTGTCTTCTTGTCTTTGTGCTGTGATTGTTTCCATTACTTGTCGTTTTACTTTATTTTGATCCTGAATAAATTTGCGGAAACGCGTATCACTGTTTTGTATGTAGTGATTAAAACGTTCGTCAATCTGCGTGTTCTGTTGGTCGAATTTCGCGTCTATCTTTGCATCCATTGTGCGCGAAAGTTCCGCCGTCATTGCTTTAAACTCGTCGCGTAATTCTGTAGCCTTTTCAGAGCATTGTTTAGCGACTCCGCTAATTTCTTCTCTAAGTGTTTCTGTTGTAGCTGTTTGCATTTCCCTTAATTCCTGAGCAACAGACCTAATTTCTTCGCTACTTTTTCTTGAACAAGCCTCAATTTCCTCGCGTAATTGTTCCTTAGTATCATGGCACTTCGCAGCAACGGCTCTAATTTGTTCACTAAGCTGTCTCGAATTGTTGTCTAATTTTTCATTAAGGTGTTTGTTCTGTTCACTAAGTTGTTTGAAATCTTCTTTGAATTGTTTGTTATCTTCATTAAGGTTGTCTAATTTTTTATTAAAGTGTTGTTTGAGATTTTCGTTATCTTGTTTGTTCTGTTCTCTAAGTTGTCTGTGATTTTTGTCTTGTCTTTCATTCTGTTGTTTGAAATTTTCATTAAGTTGTTGTAGCAATATTGCCATAATTTGATCCAAGCCATTATTACCTACTCTATTCACTGTGCTGTTTAATGGTGGATCTGGAGTTGTCTCGCTTTCTGTAACCATTTGGTTATTCTGAGATTTACAAAAAGGTTTACCAGTCGAATGTACACTGTCGGTCACTATTTCGGAATTAAATGGATCCGTCGTACTTTCAGTACCCTGTCCATTTTCATTAAAAAAATTTGTCTGTACGTTATTTGAATTTTCCAAACCGGGTGTGTTAAGCTGGGCAGCGGTCATTACAATAGAGCTCCCCGAGTTCAATTGTCGTCAAATTAACAGAGGATACAATTAAGTTTGCTTGTTCATCATTAAGGTCTACATCATTATTGGAGGTTGGAACGCACTGATTGTCAGTGAACGCAAGATTGTCATCATTACACTGCGTGTCACAAGTACTATCGGTGAAGTTGCTGAAGTCGGTAATTTCATTCATAATACCTCGTGATATACTATTCACAGTCTTTCGCGGAATTTTTACAATAGTCACAATTATTCACAAAAGAAATAAGCACAATGCAAAAAGCAACAAACACAAATACAACAGAGCAACGAATTGCCGATAATCTGAGGAAAGAAAGTCATAAAATTAGTAAAAGCGTTGCGCCAAATGCTAATTATATTAAGTAAATAAGAGCAAATATCTGACTATTTTTCAGAAGATTCTCAAAGAAATACGATCCTGGACCGGATGTCGCCAATTGTAACTTTTTGAAAATAAGATATATATTAGTTTAATTTCACCGGAGAATTTTGAAAAAAAGGACAATAATATAATGTTAATGTAATTTCTTTGGAGAATTTTGAAAAGACAATAATTAAATGTTAATGGGAATAGAACCTAGTGTAACCTTCCCACAAAAATATGAAAATGAAAAGAATTGAATAAGAATTGCAAATAGTACCAAATGTTAGCTTCCCACAGTAGTAAAACTCAATGATAATAACAATGTGCAAAAATATTAAGTTCCCACAAAATTAACGTTATGATCAACCTGATAAATTTTATAAGGTCATCTGCGATGACCTTAGGCCCTGTGCAAATCTGATAAATTGATTCTGGCAGGAAAAGCATAGGAAGTATTGTTTCAATTGTAATGATTATTTTCTTAAAAAATTGCTTTCAGAACAAATTATTATTGGGGCGATTCTTGAACAAATTAATTGCTGTTAAGATACATTACATTATCAGATGAGCGCAATGCTGCTTCATTACCTTATTTAAAAAATATACCTCGTTCCGAACCTTGACCAGAGCCCCATGTCGACGCCCGCCGACTCCTCACACACAACTGCGACTGACTCTCGCGCGCTACTACATGTTCTCGCGACTCGCTACGTACAACTGCCTCGCAACTGCAACTACCGACTCCCTACATGCAACTGCACTGAACTCTCGCGCGGTCAAGCGCAGACTAGCAACGATAAATAACTCTCTGGTCAGAGATTCTGTCATGCCTCGCCATCGCTGCTACCGAGTACATACGCGTTTCAAGCTACGGACAGTATGGCCACACAAATGTAGAATTACCTCCATTACGTGTATCTCTTTCTTTGCCTCGCTCTTGGTCTCGATCTTATTTCCTCTATCTTCGCTTAATTTCAGCATCTTCAACCAAAAACTGAGAATATCTCTACGTTTTATTTATGACGTCTTCCATAATATTTAAATAACATTTTCTGTTTTATTTAGACGTGATAATGTTACTTTCATACTCCTGGCGCATTTCCCTGCATTGCGAATACTAAAACGTTCGCAGGTTTATTCATTTATTTTTTGGCTGAGGTACGTCTTCTGAACTTGCAGACGTCCCACTGTGATGGAGGTTTATTGTTTTTATTCCTAACACTGTGCTAACCACAAAACTCTTTTCGATTAGTTACCACAAAATTATGAACATAGTTGTCTATTTTTGGTTCATAGCGGCAATACCAACTTACAGTATGCAACATAAGAACACAAAAAGTCCCCGCATTTTACTAAGAAACCAGCCAAGTGGACTTTTTTGAGTGATTTCTTATCTAAACTCGAAACTTAACGTAATGGCGAACCGTAATAAGAGGACGGTGTTTGACTTTTTCAGCACTACACTGTACATTTACTCCCATACAAAAATATTCCATCATTAACTCATATTATCTTGTTTTCCAGATTACCTGGTTTCTGTCCAATTTCTCTTGAACCGTTAGCCCACGAGTGACAGCGTATGGCGGCTGCCCCCGCCCGTAGCAGAGAAAATTCTTTACAAACCGAACTCGTGTCCTAACTCACTATGGAACTACCAATTCAGTTATCAGTTTCAGGAAAATTATAACGTCTAATGGGTGCTGACTAATAGCGAAAGCAACTAGAGGCAATTGTCGTGAAATCTCAAAACTATATCTTCGTTCACCGTGAAACTTGAATGAATTACTGCAACCCTCGCCCCATACTGTTTTGTTACCTCTGTGTCGGGAAAGAGTTTCATTGTTTATGTAGTAGTTTCCTCTTCGTACCGAGCGAGTTGGCGCAGCGGTTAGCACGCTGGACTCCCCATTCGGGAGGACGACAGTTCAGACCGGCGTCCGGCCGTCTTGATTTTGGTTTTCCGTGATTTCCCTAAATCGCTTAAGGCGAATTCCGGGATGGTTCCGTTGAAAGCCCTAACCCGGGCTTGTGTCCCGTCTCTAATGACCTCGTTGTCGACAGGACGTTAAACCCTAATCTCCTCCTCCTCCTCCTCCTCTTCGTCGATGTTTGTGGTGGCTTATTGGTATATTAAATAATGCACGCACTGCATTTAATATCAGGTTCCTATTTTTCGAATTTATAGAATGATTTGGCTCGAAGTGTAGTGAACAAAACTTCACGTTATTGTGCTACATACGCCCTCTTTCCTTAAAAATACCGTGCTACAAAACAATATAAATGAAGCTCTTCACATGCATCAGATATCGTATTCAACAGTGTAGCTTACTGACCAGTTAAAGGGGGGACATTCATGAAAGACGCACGCACTATTTAAAAGACGAATCAAATCTACAATTTTCAAAAAATAAGGTATGTACTTTTTTCTCAGAAACAATTGAAGAGAAAAAATGGTTCAAATGGCTCTGAGCACTATGGTACTCAACATCTGAGGTCATCAGTCCCCTATAACTTAGAACTACTTAAACCCAACTAACCTAAGGACATCACACATATCCATGCCCGAGGCAGGATTCGAAACTGCGACCGTAGCAATCACGCGGTTCCGGACTGAAGTGCCTAGAACCGCACGGCCACCGCGGCCGGCTATTTTGAAGAGATTTTTACATAATGTTCTCTGGTTCTCTGTTTCAGCTCTTTGCATGTAGTAAGCTTCACTTACGAGGTTTTTTTGAGCATATCGAATAGGAGAATTTTAATATTTTTAATTATAATTTCATAACTATAATATAAAAGTCATGCAAAATTCCAAACACCTTGCCCCCTATCTTAGCCTACACACAGATCGCAAAATTTGCTCTTGAGACATCATTTACTGCGTTTATAGAAATAAGTGTACAACATTTCATAACTCTAACCTTAATATATTCTGAGAAAGGGGTACATAAAGCTCAAAAAACATGATTTTCAGGAAATGCAATTCAAAGTTCAACCTAACTTTTCTCTTATGTCATCTCTTCAGAAGTTCCCAGATTTTTACTGAGGGTCGTCTTTCCCTTCAATGCTTCTCTTCTGATTTCTTGTTTGCTGTCTTCTTTCCTTTAGCAGATCTTCTATTGACTTTTCACCTGCAAACAGAAGTTGTAAATCTGTGCTTCTCAATATGTCTTAAGTGAAATTTCCTATCTTAGAGTCTGTTCTCTCTAATGGCCACGATAACTTGACGATCTCGCTAGCGCTACCAGAAGCGGAGAAAATCGGCGCTACTTGAAAGATATTCATTTGCTCCTAGCGCTTCAAACGTCAGGCTGCCCGTAGATGCGAAGTATTACAAAAGGCTTGCGTCCACTAGCAACTAACTTCCTTAAGCACTTGCTGAGGCGTTTACATTGGAACAAAAACTTACACAAGTTCACTTCTTCAGGTCACTGGGACAAGTTTAATTCAGGGACTCGCCGCAAGTACTTGTTACAGAAGTGCAGCTATTCTTAAAAACCAGAGCAGTCGCCACTGTTGTCACATTATTATTAATGAATAAAAATCATGACGAAATCCAAAAATAAAAAATTTAAAAACATATAAGAGGAGTAAATATTGTTGTCACCAATCAACGCTATTCCAGTTAACTAAAATCAGAGGACTTCACATAGATTAAAAACTTTGGAGAAGTCGTACGTAAATTTCGAACATGTCTTGTCTATTGTATCATCAAGTATTCGATAACAGAAAACAAAAATGCGGCTCAGTATCTCACCAAGAGACTCCCTGCTGATTACTATTCGATTTTTACAAGCAGTATTTACAAATTCCACTATCCATTCTGATGAAACAAATTGAATGATAAACTCATTTCGCAGTTCCTTGACTGGTAGGACCAATTATGTGTCTTTAGGGGTTCCAACGGTACGTTTGTTTTGGGCCATCTGTCTTTGTGCCATTCTCCTTTTCGACAATAATATTTTCGCGCCGGTACAGAACAGTCACAATTTTTGTAAGTTTGAGAAAAACCTCGACAAAAGGCAAATTCGGCAAGTACTTGCAAGCAAGATACAAGAAACTAAAATGAATTGTCGCCTCCAACGGAGTGCACGCTGATTTGGGACTTCCTTACGAATTAAAACTGTGTGCCGGACCGAGACTCGAACCTGGGAAGCGATCTGGAGCAGAGTTTTAATTTGTCAGGAAGTTTTATGCAAGTAATTGTTTCCACTAACTTGCGAACCTCCTGAATTTAATGAAACTAGCCTACGTCGGCGGGAGGGTGGCGGGTTAACAGATATGGTCGTTCGTAATATTCCATATAATTCTGCGACCGTATGGATAATGCGCCATATCGCAGAAGTAATTTCGACAGAATGCCTAATAAATACGAGCTCAGAATTACGGTGTTAGGACGGTTGCAAGACGGGCAAATAAACTGCAACGACTCAGAGAGGAAGGCTGAATTGTTACCTACAATAAACGAAAACAAACTAGCTGTGAAAGTGTACATTGCGGATAAAATCGCTGAGAGCAGGCACCACAAAGCAGTGTAATTGTGACGTAAACCCGATAGAATTGGCATTGGCCAAAATAAAACACAGTTTCAGGAAGAACAACGTCGCTGGTGACATGTCGAAGGAAAGATTGCAGACTCTTGTTAATGCTGCTTTCCCTTCAGTTAATGCACAGGACTGACAAGGCAACTGCAGGAGAGTGGAGCAGTTGGATCAAGAGCGCTGAACACGCGATGGAATAATGGAAACAGCCATCGATAAAGCTATCATCAATACCATGCCCTCAAGCGATAATGACAAATGATCATCATCATCATCTTGATTCTAACGCAAATCACAGTGATCTTTAGTGAACATCACTATGACAATTCTTTCAGGTACAGTTAATTACACTTTGTAAACATTACTGCTGTGCTGCGTTTAATAAATGAAATGTGCAAACAGATTCCAAAAATAATTTTTTTTATTTTATATTCATAGTGTCGAAAGTTGTATATTTATCTAGTTTCATTTTTGATTGTTTTCTACATCTACATACATACTCCGCAATCCACCATACGGTGCGTGGCGGAGGGTACTCGTACCACAACTAGCATTTTGTCTCCCTGTTCCACTCCCAAACAGAACGAGCGAAAAATGACTGCCTATATGCCTCTGTACGAGCCCTAATCTCTCTTATCTTTGTGGTCTTTCCGCTCAATGTAAGTTGGCGGCAGTTAAATTATACTGCAGTCAGCCTCAAAATGCTGGTTCCCCAAATTCCCTCAGTAGCGATTCACGAAAAGAACGCCTCCTTTCCTCTAGAGAATCCCACCCGAGTTCCTGAAGCATTTCCGTAACACTCGCGTGATGATCAAACCTACCAGTAACAAATCTAGCAGCCCGCCTCTGAATTGCTTCTATGTCCTCCCTCAATCCGACCTGATAGGGATCCCAAACGCTCGAGCAGTACTCAAGAATAGGTCGTATTAGTGTTTTATAAGCGGTCACCTTTACAGATGAACCACATCTTCCCAAAATTCTACCAATGAACCGAAGATGACTATCCGCCTTCCCCACAACTGCCATTACATGCTTGTCCCACTTCATATCGCTCTGCAATGTTACGCCCAAATATTTAATCGACGTGACTGTGTCAAGCGCTACACTACTAATGGAGTATTCAAACATTACGGGATTCTTTTTCCTATTCATCTGCATTAATTTACATTTATCTACACTCCTGGAAATGGAAAAAAGAACACATTGACACCGGTGTGTCAGACCCACCATACTTGCTCCGGACACTGCGAGAGGGCTGTACAAGCAATGATCACACGCACGGCACAGCGGACACACCAGGAACCGCGGTGTTGGCCGTCGAATGGCGCTAGCTGCGCAGCATTTGTGCACCGCCGCCGTCAGTGTCAGCCAGTTTGCCGTGGCATACGGAGCTCCATCGCAGTCTTTAACACTGGTAGCATGCCGCGACAGCGTGGACGTGAACCGTATGTGCAGTTGACGGACTTTGAGCGAGGGCGTATAGTGGGCATGCGGGAGGCCGGGTGGACGTACCGCCGAATTGCTCAACACGTGGGGCGTGAGGTCTCCACAGTACATCGATGTTGTCGCCAGTGGTCGGCGGAAGGTGCACGTGCCCGTCGACCTGGGACCGAACCGCAGCGACGCACGGATGCACGCCAAGACCGTAGGATCCTACGCAGTGCCGTAGGGGACCGCACCGCCACTTCCCAGCAAATTAGGGACACTGTTGCTCCTGGGGTATCGGCGAGGACCATTCGCAACCGTCTCCATCAAGCTGGGCTACGGTCCCGCACACCGTTAGGCCGTCTTCCGCTCACGCCCCAACATCGTGCAGCCCGCCTCCAGTGGTGTCGCGACAGGCGTGAATGGAGGGACGAATGGAGACGTGTCGTCTTCAGCGATGAGAGTCGCTTCTGCCTTGGTGCCAATGATGGTCGTATGCGTGTTTGGCGCCGTGCAGGTGAGCGCCACAATCAGGACTGCATACGACCGAGGCACACAGGGCCAACACCCGGCATCATGGTGTGGGGAGCGATCTCCTACACTGGCCGTACACCACTGGTGATCGTCGAGGGGACACTGAATAGTGCACGGTACATCCAAACCGTCATCGAACCCATCGTTCTACCATTCCTAGACCGGCAAGGGAACTTGCTGTTCCAACAGGACAATGCACGTCCGCATGTATCCCGTGCCACCCAACGTGCTCTAGAAGGTGTAAGTCAACTACCCTGGCCAGCAAGATCTCCGGATCTGTCCCCCATTGAGCATGTTTGGGACTGGATGAAGCGTCGTCTCACGCGGTCTGCACGTCCAGCACGAACGCTGGTCCAACTGAGGCGCCAGGTGGAAATGGCATGGCAAGCCGTTCCACAGGACTACATCCAGCATCTCTACGATCGTCTCCATGGGAGAATAGCAGCCTGCATTGCTGCGAAAGGTGGATATACACTGTACTAGTGCCGACATTGTGCATGCTCTGTTGCCTGTGTCTATGTGCCTGTGGTTCTGTCAGTGTGATCATGTGATGTATCTGACCCCAGGAATGTGTCAATAAAGTTTCCCCTTCCTGGGACAATGAATTCACGGTGTTCTTATTTCAATTTCCAGGAGTGTATATTTAGACTTAGCTGCCATTCTCTCCACCAATCACAAATCCTGTCCAAGTCATCTTGTATCCTCCTATAGTCAACGACGACACCTTCCTGTACACCACAGCATCATCAGCAAACAGCCGCACATTGCTATCCACGCTATTCAAAAGATCATTTATGTAGATAGAAAACAACAGCGGACCTACCACACTTCCCTGGGGCACTCCAGATGATACTCTCACCTCCGATGAACACTCACCATCGAGGACAACGTATTGGGTTCTATTACTTAAGAAGTCTTCGAGCCACTCACATATTTGGGAACCAATCTCATACGCTCGTACCTTAGTTAGGAGTCTGCAGTGGGGCACGAGTCAAACTCTTTCCGGAAGTCAAGGAATATGGCATCCGTCTGACACACTTCATCCATGGTTCGCAAGATATCGTGTGAAAATAGGGCGAGTTGCGTTTCGCAGAACCGATGCTTTCTAAAGCCGTGCTGATTCAGGGACAGCAACTTCTCTGTCTCAATGAAATTCTTTATATTCGAATTGAGAATATGTTCGAGAATCCTGCAACAAACCGATGTTAAGGATATTGGTCTGTAATTTTAAGGATCCGTCCTTCTACCCTTCTTATATACAGGCGTCACCTGCGCTTTTTTCCAGTTGCTCGGGACTTTACGTTGGGCAAGAGATTCGCGATAAATGCAAGCTAAGTAAGGAGCCCAGGTTCGTCGTTGAGTACACCATCGCAGGCGCTACTGTCTGTGATGCAGTGTCAAGGATAACCGCAGCCATGGTCTCCGACCTGATAGTCCATGCTGCTGCAAACGTCGTGGAACTGTTCGTGCAGATGGTTGTTGTCTTGCAAACGTCCCCATCAGTTGGCTCAGGGATCGAGACGTGGCTGCACGATTCGTTACAGTCATGCCGGTAAGATGCCTGTCATCTCGACTGCTAGTGATACGAGGCCGTCGGGATCCAGCACGGCGTTCCGTATTACCCTCCTGAACCCACCGATTCCATATTCTGCTAACAGTCATTGGATCTCGACCAACGCGAGCAGCAATGTCGTGATACGATAAACAGCAATCGCGATAGGCTACAATCCGACCTTTATCAAAATCGGAAACGAGATGGTACACATTTCTCCTCCTTACACGAGGCATCACAACAACGTTTCACCAGGCAACGCTGTCAACTGCTGTTTGTGTATGAGAAATCGGTTGGAAACTTTCCTCATGTCAGCACGTTGTAGGTTTCACCACCTGCGCCAACCTTGCGTGAATGCTCTGAAAAGCTAATCATTTGCGTATCACAGCATCTTCTTCCTGTCGGTTAAATTTCGCGTCTGTAGCACGTCATCATCGTGGTGTAGCAATTTTAATGGCCAGTAGTGTATTTACACCAACTAACGTGGCACCGATGAAGACTGGGATGTTCATCTGTTGACACCATGCGGAAATATGTAGCCCATACTGCACTTTTCATGTCACTTACAATGGATAGGTTCTGCCTGACAGCCTTACCATGATACACGTACATAAATCTCCGTCAGTATCAAGGAGCAAAACAAAAATAGCTTCTTCATAAGCAAAGGAGTTGGTCTGTCACTGTTTCTAACATACAGAACACTGTCACAGATGACCTATAAAACCAAAGAGTAAATATCACAGCCGTCTAGATGTAAGCTGTCCAATTTTGCTTGAAAGTAATCCACAGAATCGTTGTTGCTTCAAAAAGTGGGCGTGTTAGGAAGGTCGCGTCACAGATTTAATTATTTTTCGGGCATTCGGGTGCGATTTCAGCATTGGAACTTTGGGAACTTACTGTCCATGAGTTCTAATAATAAATAAAAAATAAACTGAAAACTGAATTTCATGTACGTCCCCCTCAACGCGACGCTATCGCAATCTATAACGACAACGAGTAGGAGCGTCGCTTCTGATTGAGCTAGTAGGCTCTTGAACTTCTCCTTCTTAACTATATTTCACTACATCCTCAAAGACATCAAAACTGTTATTTCTATTAAATATAAAACACAATCTTTTGCATTAAATGAGCAATTACAATCAATGCTATAAAATAAGTGACTCATGTTATGACAAGACGTTTTCGTTACGACATCCAGAAATTTTTTTGAAAACAGCATTAGCCCCTCCTCACTCAACATGAACTGCCATATCGAGTAAACTGGGTTTGGAGTGTGGACACCGCAGCTGGACTCGTATAGGGCCTAGACGTGCAGTAGATCATACCCCTTCTGATCAGTCTGATTTAGGCTATTGACGATTTCCCTAAATCATTTGTGGTTAATGCTGGGGTGGGTGCTTTCACTAACACCCACTTCCTCTTACATCAAGAGATTTGTGCTCCGTCTCTATTTTTAAATTTCGGACAAATTAGAGTATGTTCCTATTTTCCGAGGGAGGCCGATCTCAAGAGACTGTTGTTCTCAAAAGGTAGGTATCTGTTCTGATATAATAGCCTGACAAACACAGTCTAGCCCTTTAAAAATATTCCGAGCAGTTAATACAGAGCAGTATAGTATTACCTTAATTCGTTACTGTTTCATTGTGGGAGTGTTCTATCTTTGGTGAAATTTCTCTGCAGGACTCTTCAGTGGAGTGAGCATGGAGAGTGGGGTAGCAACGACATCCTGGGCGCTGACAGACAAACCCCGCGAGAGGGCGTACCGGATGGCGGAGGCAGTTCATGACATCCAGTCTTACAAATTTCAAAACTCCGCCATCTCTCTCCCCACATCCACCACTGCTGGCGGCTCACCTCCAACTGCGCAACGCTATGCGCTGTTCGCACCCAGCTGCCCAACACTACAACGGCAGACCACAATGCAAACTAGCCACAGACTGCACACAGCACAGCCAGTGATTTTCATACAGAGCGCTACGTAACGTTGCCAATAAGAAAACATAAAACAGCACAGCCAGTGATTTTCATACAGAGCGCTACGTAACGTTGCCAATAAGAAAACATAAACAGCCTACTTACATAGCCCCCATGCTCCCCACAAAAAATTTTACAAATTGGGTTGGGCAGTGCCCAATACAGATTTGAAAAAATTTTTCATAATTACAATAACAAAGAAATCAAATACACACACTTATTGATACAATGTTGGTCAAAAGCTAAAATTTTCTCACAGTCCATAAAGACAGTCCTGATCGTTGATCACACTAAAATTGCCGTGTTTTTCTCAAAGTCTGAGCAGTAGAAGAAAATGCACATAGACGTAGTGGATTTCCATGCAGTCTTGAAGAAGTATCGTTGTCCTTCCAACGGAAAGACAGTGCTGACTCTTGACATGCTGACACGTAATGGGCCACAACAGAGCAAACCCACAGCGTAGTCTATCGAAGTTTTGAAGAATATCGTTTGGTAGGTCATCACAGAGCAGACCCACTGTAGTCCTGGTAGAGATTATGGTATTGGTGGGCCACCAGAGGTGCAGACCCACTGCAGTCCTTGTAGAAATAATGGTATTGGTGAGTCATCAAAGGTGCAGACCCACTGCAGTCCTTGTAGAGATATAATGGTACTGGTGGGCCACCAGAGGCGCAGACCCACTGTAGTCCTTGTAGAGATGGCCAGAAGCCATCTGTTGTGACTGTGCAGGTACACAATCACCATTGAAGAGTCTTGCGGATAATATAACAAGTCCATAACCACCACTTGTGCACTCACAAAGTTGTTGGAATTGTCCTTAGAACAAGCAATGCTGTTATCCAGTCCCTTGCTGAATTATTAACACACGTGCAAACACTAACAGTCCCTACTTGTCACATATTGTCCATATACTATGACCAACAAAAACGTGTGCAGTGAAATGTAACTTACAAGTTGCTTAATTTGATGACCTGGTGTCAATTACAATTTTATAACATAAGAACACAATAACAAAGGTACAAAACACATCATTCAAGAACATAACAATACAAATAACAGTTGCGGTAATAGGGGCTTTACAAAAGAATAGAAATAAACATATACATCAGTGTTACAAAAAAACGACATAAGTACATACATAAAGATCAGAATAACTTTTGGAATATCAACTTCCACATGAGCATTAAAACAAAACAGAACAAATACTGTTTAAACATGTTTACAAAGAAAATAAGATGGTATTAGAAAAATTCTACAACATAGGTCTTATCAGATAAACAACTAAAGACAGGAAGTACACAAATACACAAGGGAACACAAACACATAGTGGGAAAACACAAGGAAAGGACAGGGTTTCTTTTACTGCAGTATCTTGCGAACAAAACTTTTTTTGTTCTTGGAGATCTCCCTTCGTTCCTCATTATTTCCAAAAGTCCTATCTGTACCTCTTTTCTGTATTCCAACCATAATTCTTTCAAAATAAATATGGCTCATTGTACAATACTCATGTTGGCCCTATCTGTTTCTTGCGGCTTCTCAATGCATTTCTTCCAATTCATCATAGTTAGTTTCTTATATAGTCTACCCCCTCTTAAGCTAACTTAAATCTACTGAGCTCAGATATATATACCAAGGGACGAGGCAATGCAGCAGCAGAAAACAATTAACACAAACAGCAATGACAAAATATTCAAATTCGCAAAGCAAGCAGCAATATTACAACTAATATAAGGCACTGTGCAGCAAATAATAACAAGAAATCATTAGTAAAACTGGCTTAACAGAATAATACAAAGTCAAATTCAATAACACTATGCCTGGCAAACAGCAGAAGCAAAAGCAATAAATTATATCTAAACATGACAACGCTCAAGCAGAAAAAATATTACAGTAAAGACAACAATGCAGACAAGGGAAATGTATATTCACATCTTAATGTCTAAGTAATTAAAGTGGTGCACCACAAAAACTAATTCTACAAAAAATTACTCAGTAGTTGAAAAGAAAATTATGTATGCAGTTCCTGGTATTAGTCCCTTCTTATTGTTCTTTCCATTCCAAGAGCTCCTTTTTCGAAGAATGTGGATTACAAAATTATTATTTAATAGATCTGCAGACAGAAAATATTTATATTAGTACATCTATAAAATTTTATTTTAACCAGTGCTGCAGTGCAGCTAGAAACTAGATATTAAACAAAATGGGCAAAGCAAGGCGTGAAACGTCATTCACTAGCCATATGGCATTTCTCTCAATTAGAACGACAATAGCCGTGAAATGTTGCGATGCTTTCTACAAAGGAACGTCAATAGCGATTATAATGGCCTCTTTTTTCTTCTACCTGTGCCGCTGGAAGGCTAATGGTTTTTTTTTGTTCGGGCGGCTGTCGCCCAGGTGTCTGACACAGCTGTGTGCCCACGACGTATTACGTGCAGGTGGTCACTTAACTTTCGTACGGAAATATTTACGACAGCAGTTTCCGCTACAATGGCAGTCTTAAATAAAAATATTTCACAGGTCAAGAATTAGCGTTGCAAACCTGTAAAAACAAAATCCCATGAATATAACAGTGTCCAAAAAATTTTCGTCGGCATTGTGATACATTCACGCATTTACACACATTTTATAATTCTAAAAGTACGATTCTCGGTTTCCAACATACGTCTTCACAAGGCAGAGTTCCTAACCGCTACTCATTACTCCTTACCTTATTACACATATACAAATTCGTCGACACTTCTTCAATACTTCATCATTAGATACATAGCATAATCAAATTCTTCATATAACATTAGCTTACTAATCATAAACATACCTCAACAACATAATACACATCGTCGTCGTAAAAAAATAACATCATAACACCTCAGTCAAATCTCAAAATCGTCGTAGCTTCCTCCAATAATTTCAAAACCTAGAAAAATTCTCTGCTCATTTCAGTAGTGTCATCTACCTCAAACGTACTTTAAAATCATGCTCCCTTACCAAATATATCATTCAAAGCTCTCATAGTATCACAATGGGTCCAAAAAAATATGAACAGTTCACAAAGTATAGACAAAATACAATTTCGTAAGTGTGAAGGTATCCAACTGTGTAATTACGTAAACATCTGTCACTGATGTAGTAAAAAGAATGTTTGTTTCTCTGTCAAATAATCAGATAGCTGTGTAATTTATGTGTTAGAGAAATATGGTACCGATGTGTAAAGTTGTATAAGCAAATACCATATTAGCTAGGGCTCCTTGTGCGTGCCAAACACATGGTACACAAAGTAAGCGTGTACCCCCCTGAGGATTAATGTAATTATACCCTCAGGAGTTACAGATTACAGCAATGGAATGAAATGTATCACGGAAAACTTTCTTTGTAATTCAAAAATCTTGAAAAATAAATGTTTTAAGTACAAAATTAATCACTCAAATACGTGTCCTGTAGCGCTAAACTGTGCGTCATGTTGTAAGATAATCTCTGTGGAAGTCTCGTATTTATCGTCCTCCGAAAGCTAAGTTCTGCAGAAGTCAATGTACTTACCTCATGATAAACAAAAGTGAAATGCTTTGCGTATAGATATCGTAGTTATTACGCTTATTGTTGTGATGAAGAAAGTACTGTACTGTAACGTATTGTTGTGCTACGGAAAAGGCTGTCTCATTGTTGCTATACCACAAAAGTTACTACTAAAACATGTTTTTCTTTCCAGAAGAATTCAGAAAGCTGTGCAGATATAAAACAGATAACAGCGCAAAAGCAACATTGTAAACTGTCTCTCATCAGTAGCGTCGTGATAACATCGTGTAGCTGTCACATAAACTAACCTCTGTGTCATCTGGTATCTCACAGAAAGTACTTTAATTTCAGAATGTATTTTCAAATAAACCAAAATGTTGCATTAAAATCTCAAGTTAAAAAAGCACACTATCTCTCAATAAACGGTTTTACGTGTGAAATGTGGTGTAAACCTTTACTCTTCCTAGTACTCAGAGTGTGAACTTGAATGCAATTATCGTGTGGTATACGTCGGTAAAGAATACTGGAATTTTTCTCAAGGTTAGCGTCTATGATATTTTTCTCGGAGCCAGCCGGCGCACGCGGTTCCCTGCGGTGCGGGTCATTGTCTGTTGGCGCGCGTCGTTAATGGGATTCGGAGACCGAACCTCTAGAAATTCGCCTTGCCGAGAGGGCCCAGCTCTGTTATAATCCCGCCAGTTCTGATGAAATTCAGGTCTGTCGTTATATCGGTAGTTTACATAATTTCTTGTTTGTCGGTCATGTGGTGGAGAATTTCTCCCGGAATCGTAAGTGCGCGCCGAACTGTTGCGTCTGAAGTTATTCTGCCCCCTTTCTTTTTTTTTTTTTTTTTTTTAAATTTTTGTTTTTTTTTCTTTTTTTTTTTTTTGTATATTGCGCAATTACCAAATTACTACTTTTAACATTAGTTAATTCATTATTCTGCGGCGCTAACATACTGCTTTCGTCTTCGCTGTCATTTCTCAATTTATTTTGGAGCCTAGTGTTACGTTTTTCACACGCCATTATTGTCACAGTATTTCACACGACAACACAGAAAAACACAATTTGAAGAGCAAAAATAAGAGAACACATTAACATAACACTGAAAATAATATCTAGTTAATTGCAGCTGCGAAATACTTGGTGCAAATCTACATGCATGCCACAACTGTTTTACTGTACAACAATGAAAAACTACAACTACAATGGAAATTCTCTCTATAATTACGCGCTAGCAATAAACAAAATCTACACTAATTACACAAACTACAAGAAAAAAAATCAGAAGATTCCAGTGAGGTATCCTCGGCTAAGGGTCGACATATGAAACGTCCCCTTTCTAACAATTTTTACACTACTGTGCTTAAACTGACGCACAATATTTTTTAGCGCAACGCAATCTGACTTTCAACACACAATATTTTGTTAGCGCAACGCAATCTGACTTTCAAAATTCTCTACAAGAGAATGGCCCTGACTAACATTAAACTATACGTCTCACAAATCACTTACCTCACCAAAAATCTTCGCTGCTCAAGCTACTGCAATACAGCGAGCGCCACTACTGCCAGCTAAATAAAAGATTCAAACTATGGAAGGCACTAACTACTGATAGGGATAGTTAGCAAATGAAAGATATTAATTGAGAACAAACAATGTATTTACCTTGATATGACAAATTACAAAACTCCACCATCTCTCTCCCCACATCCACCACTGCTGGCGGCTCACCTCCAACTGCCCAACGCTACGCGCTGTTCACAGCCAGCTGCCTAACACTACAATGGTTGAGTATTACAACAATGCAAAGCAGCCACAGACTGCACACGGCACAGCCGGTGATTTTCATACTGAGGTGGCGTTATCAATAAAAAAACCTAAACAGCCTACTTACAACGTCATCATGAAGCTGACATATAAAGCTATAAGTAACGCATAAACGAAATGTTTTTGCCAAATACACACATGCTCAAAGGATAATTGCAGAATGTGGTGCCACACAACGTGGCACTAGAAAAACTGGCGCTAATAGCATAGACACATAGAGGACACACATGACACAGATCTCTGTGTCATGTGTGTCCTCTATGTGTCTATGCTATTAGCGCCAGTTTTTCTAGTGCCACGTTGTGTGGCACCACATTCTGCAATTATCCTTTGAGCATGTGTGTATTTGGCAAAAACATTTCGTTTATGCGTTACTTATAGCTTTATATGTCAGCTTCATGATGACGTGCCCATCACTTCGTTAATGGTTAAAGTTATATATTTGCATTCAAGTAATACACTGCCCGAAATTCGAAAAAGTTTGCAATGAAAAATAGGTGTGGCCATGACTTTGCGCTTGGTACATATTACCTTGTAATATGTTGCTGTGTATGAAATTTAGCTAGCGAATTGAATTTTTCTTTTGACTTGATTGGAGATCTTTGTCTGTCATCAATTTAGAGAAAATTAATGTTGTGTAGCAGACTCATTTGCGAACGCGTGCACCAGCGATAAAGCCAGAATGAAATATTCACAACATTCCTCATCTTTCAGACGTCGAAATAAGATTTTGGCTAATGATAGCACCTTGTGCCATAATGTTATTATGCTCAATTTCGTTATCTACCGTGTTATTCCACTCACTAAAGACTTTTTCGATGAAAGAATGTAATTTTTGAGCGCCATCTACAGCTGGTGAAACAAGAAATGCTGTCGGTTCTGGAACAGCATGACTGAAGATATTACAAGTATTTTTTTATACTGAGGATGTGCTTTTTCATAAGCCATTGACCTTACTTTTCCTTAGTTCCTCACTGAATAAACCACTGTTTCAGAATCCTGTCGCAACTGCGTTTGCAAAAAATTTTTGGGAGTTGGTGTTGTGTAATCTCCACAGAGTTTTGGCAAGGGAAGCAAATGTTAACATGGCTACAAGAGAAATGTTGGTTCTACTCATAATTCGCCACTTATGACGCTTCTCTGAAAGCTACAAATGGTTAATAGGCCAGACGATAACAAATCGCTGCTTTTGTTGCGTTTTCTGCTAAATTGTTTTGATACTAAGCAAAGCAGAGGCGACAGTAGATCTTTTTGAATGGTCACCTTGCAAGTTTGGGTATGGAGGAGCTCCAATCAATATTTACCAAAACAGTGAGTGTAGAAATCAGTCTAGAATGACACTTTCCCTCCAGCACTCGGCCTTTCCCCTACAGCACCTGCCCACAACCCCCACCACTGCCACTCTCACCCCCTCACCACGCATGTCCTGCCAACTGCACGTCTACTGGCCATGTTATTCTGTGTGCACTCCAGCACTGTGGCAAAGCCGTTAGTAACAATGTAACACATAGAGTATTAAATACAGTACTGAAAAATTTTCTAGACTGCAGTACTTTTAAATTTGAATCGATCATTTAGTACTTTGGAACAGTTTTTCACATTTGGAAAATCCTTACTTTTCTTGAGTATTTTTATAATTTCAGAAAATCACTGGAGCACACACAAAGTGAATGCCATCGCATTGTGGCGTCATAGCCAGACTTAACGAATTTTCCCCTATATCAAGAGAAATAATTACTAAATGACTGCTTAAGTGAAAGACTATTTAATTTTACTAATTGAAACATCTATGCAATACAGCGCTGCATGAACCTTGTAACTGATACTTGGGGGAAGTGGCAACAAAACGACTATTCACGTTGGTGTGTAGAATATATGAGTGTGGCGATATACCATCTGACTTTCGGAAAAGCAGCATCCACACAATTCCGAAGACGGCAAGAGCTGACAAGTGCGAGAATCATCGGACAATCAGCTTAACAGCTCATGCATCGAAGCTGCTTACAAGAATAATATACAGAAGAATGGAAAAGAAAATTGAGAATGCGCTAGGTGACGATCAGTTTGGCTTTAGGAGAAGTAAAGGGACGAGAGAGGCAATTCTGACGTTACAGCTAATAATGGAAGCAAGACTAAAGAAAAATCAAGACACTTTCATAGGATTTGTCGACCTGGAAAAAGCGTTCGACAATATAAAATGGTGCAAGCTGTTCGAGATTCTGAAAAAAGTAGGGGTAAGCTATAGGGAGAGACGGGTCATATACAACATGTACAACAACCAAGAGGGTATAATAAGAGTGGACGATCAAGAACGAAGTGCTCGTATTAAGAAGGGTGTAAGACAAGGCTGTAGCCTTTCGCCCCTACTCTTCAATCTGTACATCGAGGAAGCAATGATGGAAATAAAAGAAAGGTTCAGGAGTGGAATTAAAATACAAGGTGAAAGGATATCAATGATACGATTCGCTGATGACATTGCTATCCTGAGTGAAAGTGAAGAAGATCTGCTGAACGGAATGAACAGTCTGATGAGTACACAGTATGGTTTGAGAGTAAATCGGAGAAAGACGAAGGTAATGAGAAGTAGTAGAAATGAGAACAGCGAGAAACTTAACATCAGGATTGATGGTCACGAAGTCAATGAAGTTAAGGAATTCTGCTACCTAGGCAGTAAAATAACCAATGACGGACGGAGCAAGGAGGACATCAAAAGCAGACTCGCTATGGCAAAAAAGGTATTTCTGGCCAAGAGAAGTCTACTAATATCAACTACCGGCCTTAATTTGAGGAAGAAATTTCTGAGGATGTACGTCTGGAGTACAGCATTGTATGGTAGTGAAACATGGACTGTGGGAAAACCGGAACAGAAGAGAATCGAAGCATTTGAGATGTGGTGCTATAGACGAATGTTGAAAATTAGGTGGACTGATAAGGTAAGGAATGAGGAGGTTCTACGCAGAATCGGAGAGGAAAGGAATATGTGGAAAACACTGATAAGGAGAAGGGACAGGATGATAGGACATCTGCTAAGACATGAGGGAATGACTTCCATGGTACTAGAGGGAGCTGTAGAGGGCAAAAACTGTAGAGGAAGACAGAGATTGGAATACGTCAAGCAAATAATTGAGGACGTCGGTTGCAAGTGCTACTCTGAGATGAAGAGATTAGCACAAGAAAGGAATTCGTGGCGGGCCGCATCAAACCAGTCAGTAGACTGATGACCAAAAAAAAAAAAAAAAAAAAAACTGATACTGTGGAAAGAATCATGCAAAGATAACACCGTTAAAATATTATAAACAGACATGTACGAGTGTTAAAAGCTCTCTTGTACTTTAGCTCTCTCTTGCTATCTTGTTCTCTTACAGTTTGGTCTTTTTGGGAATTAGCTTTCTCTCGATCGCTGTCGCTGAGCTGTATTATTATAAGTGAGTTATATTTACGTGTGTAGATTGAATGTTCATCAAAGTATAAGAAATAAAGTGTATATCACGGTTGTGTTATTTGAAGAACCTCTTTCATTTTGGATAAAAAGAAAAAAATAGATTTTATGCATAAAAAGTGAGGAAATTAAATGCGGAAGCTTTTCGTTTCGTTCATGATTATTTCAAAAGCCATTCTGAATGTAATTACTATTTTCATATTACATTCATTAGAACGTACAGTCATTTATTTTTCCCCAAGTCCCATACTTTTTCTGAGAGCAATTGTTGCGGTAGTAAACATTTATTTTCATGGTCATTAGCATACCAAACGAACTAGTTCCAAGATAATGTGAGCTGTAGCTATTTTGTAGTTCTAGTAAAAGTTAACAGTGCTATTGTCATTCTTGATTTTCACGAAAGTAAATGACTTTAAAAAAAAGTAAAAATAGGTTTCAATTTTCTTGTAACGTTACTGCCAAAGGCACGGTCCAATAAATATTTTCAAAAAACGTTTAATGTCTTGATATCACATTCATAATATAAAGAAAATGTCACGTTATTACAAGCGGTAATGCTATAGCTTCAAAGTGGAATAAGAAAATATATTAAACCTCCATTACAGGGCTGGCTAAAGGCGACTGTCTAAAAGTGTTCTAAGGTACAGCACTGTCTCTTATCAGTTACCCTCGATGGATCCTTCCAGTGAGGCTTGACATCTGACCAGAATCAATGATTCTGTTTACTGATCCTTTGCGTCGTCCGCAAACCGCGGATCTGAGGAGAAAAATTTGGTAGCCAATCGTTGTGACCGAGCGGTTCTAGGCGCTTCAGTGCGGTACCGCGCTGCTGCTACGGTCTGAGGTTCGAATCCTGCCTCGGGAATGGATGTGCGTGATGTCCTTAGGTTAATTAGGTTTAAGTAGTTCTAAGTCTACGGAACTGATGACCTCAGATGATTCTGTTTACTGATCCTTTGCGTCGTCCGCAAACCGCGGATCTGAGGAGAAAAATTTGGTAGCCAATCGTTGTGACCGAGCGGTTCTAGGCGCTTCAGTGCGGTACCTCGCTGCTGCTACGGTCTGAGGTTCGAATTCTGCCTCGGGAATGGATGTGCGTGATGTCCTTAGGTTAATTAGGTTTAAGTAGTTCTAAGTCTACGGGACTGATGACCTCAGATGATTCTGTTTACTGATCCTTTGCGTCGTCCGCAAACCGCGGATCTGAGGAGAAAAATTTGGTAGCCCATCGTTGTGACCGAGCGGTTCTAGGCGCTTCAGTGCGGTACCGCGCTGCTGCTACGGTCTGAGGTTCGAATCCTGCCTCGGGAATGGATGTGCGTGATGTCCTTAGGTTAGTTAGGTTTAAGTAGTTCTAAGTCTACGGGACTGATGACCTCAGATGTTAAGTCCCATAGTGCTTAGAGCCATTTGAACCATTTGAAACGATGGTTACCACAGAATATTCGAGTCGCCACTTGTTCAAATTGATCCCGATGGTCTAAATCGTCCTCGGAGATACATCGTAACATTTTCAATTTTTGGGGGTGCAATTTATGGGTGGTCAAAATTCTCATTACTAATGTACGGCTGATCACAGTATGCGGCGGGAACTGGACGGTGTCAGGGTTACCGGTGACGTCGCTTCATCGAGAGCCGTTTCCGATCGACTACCTCTCTGTTCGTCTGAGACACAGTCAGTTCTACGGAATATCCGAGAAGTTTCACGACCGCACCGTCAAGCTGGCATTGACTGTAATCCTCTGCGGTAGTATGGATGCTCCTCTCTCCTGACATCAGGATGATCTCAATGCATTCGACATGTGCTGAATCCATCAGATTTTATGTAACATACACAGAACAAATTTCAGTCATATCTAGAGTGTGAATAAAGTTATGCTTATATGTAAGGCACCTTTGTTTTCCCTCTATGTGTGATACGCCATATTGTTTTCCCGTGCAATTCTCTATGTTTGATACATTACATTATTTCTTGCCATTTCAAAGTTACAAGCTGCATCCAAGATATCGGCGTATAAAATGGCTGCCAAGTTGGTAAAACAGCGATTAGTTAAGTGAGAATAAATCAGAATATTTAATCTAAACGACAAGAAAATATTGAATAAATATACATGGATGATTTTGAAGCAAACCAGGAAGTAAATCAGTCTCATAATTGCCAAACGTATTCTACAACTCGTTGTCTTATAGAGAAAAGGCAACATCGTAGGATACGTTTGCCAACTATGTGACCGATTTACTTCTACGATGCTGCCATTCCTCTATAAGGCAACGAGTTGTAGAATACGTTTGGCAATTATGAGACTGCGGTACCTCGCTGCTGCTACGGTCTGAGGTTCGAATTCTGCCTCGGGAATGGATGTGCGTGATGTCCTTAGGTTAATTAGGTTTAAGTAGTTCTAAGTCTACGGGACTGATGACCTCAGATGATTCTGTTTACTGATCCTTTGCGTCGTCTGCAAACCGCGGATCTGAGGAGAAAAATTTGGTAGCCCATCGTTGTGACCGAGCGGTTCTAGGCGCTTCAGTGCGGTACCGCGCTGCTGCTACGGTCTGAGGTTCGAATCCTGCCTCGGGAATGGATGTGCGTGATGTCCTTAGGTTAGTTAGGTTTAAGTAGTTCTAAGTCTACGGGACTGATGACCTCAGATGTTAAGTCCCATAGTGCTTAGAGCCATTTGAACCATTTGAAACGATGGTTACCACAGAATATTCGAGTCGCCACTTGTTCAAATTGATCCCGATGGTCTAAATCGTCCTCGGAGATACATCGTAACATTTTCAATTTTTGGGGGTGCAATTTATGGGTGGTCAAAATTCTCATTACTAATGTACGGCTGATCACAGTATGCGGCGGGAACTGGACGGTGTCAGGGTTACCGGTGACGTCGCTTCATCGAGAGCCGTTTCCGATCGACTACCTCTCTGTTCGTCTGAGACACAGTCAGTTCTACGGAATATCCGAGAAGTTTCACGACCGCACCGTCAAGCTGGCATTGACTGTAATCCTCTGCGGTAGTATGGATGCTCCTCTCTCCTGACATCAGGATGATCTCAATGCATTCGACATGTGCTGAATCCATCAGATTTTATGTAACATACACAGAACAAATTTCAGTCATATCTAGAGTGTGAATAAAGTTATGCTTATATGTAAGGCACCTTTGTTTTCCCTCTATGTGTGATACGCCATATTGTTTTCCCGTGCAATTCTCTATGTTTGATACATTACATTATTTCTTGCCATTTCAAAGTTACAAGCTGCATCCAAGATATCGGCGTATAAAATGGCTGCCAAGTTGGTAAAACAGCGATTAGTTAAGTGAGAATAAATCAGAATATTTAATCTAAACGACAAGAAAATATTGAATGAATATACATGGATGATTTTGAAGCAAACCAGGAAGTAAATCAGTCTCATAATTGCCAAACGTATTCTACAACTCGTTGTCTTATAGAGAAAAGGCAACATCGTAGGATACGTTTGCCAACTATGTGACCGATTTACTTCTACGATGCTGCCATTCCTCTATAAGGCAACGAGTTGTAGAATACGGTGGTGGTGGTTAGTGTTTAACGTCCCGTCGACAACGAGGTCATTAGAGACGGAGCGCAAGCTCGGGTTAGTGAAGGATTGGGAAGGAAATCGGCCGTGCCCTTTCAATAGAACCATCCCGGCATTTGCCTGAAACGATTTAGGGAAATCACGGAAAACCTAAATCAGGATGGCCAGAGACGGGATTGAACCGTCGTCCTCCCGAATGCGAGTCCAGTGTGCTAACCACTGCGCCACCTCGCTCGGTTGTAGAATACGTTTGGCAATTATGTGACCGATTTACTTGCTGATTTGGTTCAGAATTATACATGTATATTCACTGAATATTTTCTTGTCGTTTAGATTAAATATTCTGAATTTTTCTCACTTAACGTATGACATAGTGGTCGCAAATTTATGGTTTTGACTTCACGAAAAACCTCGTTGCAACAGAAACTGATGCTTATTTCGCCATTTAAGTCGTGAATTCTCCGTTTTTTTTCCATTCTTCGGGCAACAAGATAGCGCAGTTTGATGCAGCTGTATGCTAGTTTAGTGATTAAGGATTCAACCTTCAAGTGAAAGAGTGCGTCAGTTTCAGGCTGTAATCTCACTGGAGACAAGATTTTTACCTCTTCTGTGAAAGAGCCAATAGCAAGCAGATCGAAAATCATTAAAGAAATCGCAAGACAAAGTCTCCTTCAGAAGTTTTATCGTTACCTTGATGCTGTACCCTGTAGATCTAAGGGTGAAAAACTAGTTGAATTGCACGCTGGTTAGTGCCTGCTTATCCTGCTTCTGTCAACTGTGTTGAGTTAATTATGGCAATGAATCATTGGTTAATTGTATTTTGCTGTGAATGTGTCACTGCTGCTGCATTTGGAGTCTAGTAACGCTACTTCAGTATGACTGTGGACTGAACATGGGGACAGACCGTTGGGAAGCGAAAGTGCGTATTATCCAGCCAATTCGTGTCAGTTTGGGATTGGTTGTTTTATCAAAAAAGACTTCTTTTGCACCCTTATCATGATAAGTTGTAATTCGTTTGTATTATGACAGTGCATACAACAGCGGCTTTTCGTCAGTTTATTAAACACATCAGATAAACGTAAGAGATAAATGATCAGCATGATTACAGTCTCCCACATTATCTAAAACAGTCTGACAGTGTTCGGATAGTTTTTCGACTTCACGTCTATAGACAATATGTTGGCAGCACTTCGTCTGCTTGCACGCTATGCTGTGTTAATAGACAGTAAAGTTGTGCGACTCAACATAACGATGAGACGAGGAGTCCCACAAATTCTCTCACCGACTGTACGTAGTCGCCTATGAGAACTTAATCTTGTTTGTTTGGTCGGACATTTTGGTGAAATCATACTGCAGGCCTTTTTTTGTGTTGTGTAAGTATTACCCAGGGAAAATGGTAGCTGGGGTAACAAACTGGGTAATCCACAACTACAGTAATACGCTGTAACAAGTCGCCGGAAACTGTGGGCCCCTTTTATGAAAACACTCAGAAGGTAAACCTGAACAGTCGCTGAATGTTAGTCGATGGAGTTCTGGTTCACCCTGTATAACTATGCATATTGTATTTTAGTTGTTATTTTGTGTAAGTGTGCATCGATTTTAGTACTGAGAGGTACTTCCACACGAACCATATATAACACCAAGTTTATTATAGACAGTGAGATGATGGCCATTTGATTAGTTGATATTATCAGTTGCTACAAGCCACAGTCTGAGATAACGCAAAGGTAGTCGAGCTTATTAAAATTTAACCGTCTTAACTAGTTAAGCATAGGAGAAGGTAAGTAGGACTATTTTAGTCAATGTTTATCGCATTGAGAGAAACACTCTAGTATACTAAACTGCTATGATCAGGACAGGCAGTCGGGAGTCCTTTCGAGGAAAATATTTATGGAAGATTTTGCTATTACTGTAGGGTTAAAAACTAAAATATATTATTTTTGAGCTTTCATTAGTCCCATAATTTTAGCAGACAGACGAAAGGCAGTTTACAAAATAAATGAAGGAATTGATTCGATATCTGGGCTCTGGATTTACGCTGTACAATGTTTACCATTTGTTTATTATTTGTTCCCTTTTTTCTGTTCTTCATTTCCTTTTTTTAATCTTAATTCTTGAAATTAAAATTCTTGATGTTTGAAACGGAAAAAAGAAAAACGTCCGTTCCCCGGGATTAGTATGTTGTCACAACTAATAAAATGTTCCGGGCTGATACCGTGGTCTAAGGCATTTCGCTTCAAAACCCGACGTTTCGTCCCCATCTGCGGAGGACATTTTCAAGGGGGATCGTGGCTTTGTTGAATGTCCGACTCACACACTGGCTCACTACTGTCTACAGCAATATTCCACTTCTGCGAGCTTCCGCGCAGTAACGCGTGAAGCCACATGTTTTGAATAGCCGAGCGCAACTGGCCGTTATTGACTGTCGTCGTCCGCTGTAATCATCCCATGGTGGAAGACTGGTTCACATCTCTTCAGCACCGGAATCCAGATTTCATTCAGTTTCACGCCCTCCATGTGTACCTCCCCTGCTGTGACTCCTGAACAGAGTATTCGCTGTTACAAGCTGAAATTTATTACAGAACTCAATTAGTCTTTCTCCTCTCTCCCATTCCTTCTCCACCTACAGAACGATATACAATTACATCAGGGAACACAGCGTTATAGTTTAAGCAAACCAAACCATATACCACGTAATGCAATCCAGGCATACAACAATTCATCGCACCCTTGGCGATTCAAATTCATAACACACAAAAGGGAATTAAAGAATGCATAATGCAGCAGTAAAAAACCTGTACTCCAGGGCAGTTGCCCCTTGCTCGAACCTCTGAACATATGTAGACTATGGAGGACGCAAACTCTAGACTATCAAGCCCATAGACCTAGAAGAACGATCGCAAATTTTACATCACGCTCCAACTAATAGCCGGCCGAAGTGGCCGTGCGGTTAAAGGCGCTGCAGTCTGGAACCGCAAGACCGCTACGGTCGCAGGTTCGAATCCTGCCTCGGGCATGGATGTTTGTGATGTCCTTAGGTTAGTTAGGTTTAACTAGTTCTAAGTTCTAGGGGACTAATGACCTCAGCAGTTGAGTCCCATAGTGCTCAGAGCCATTTGAACCATTTTGATCCAACTAATAAGCACCTGGAGGAGTATTCCCACGATCTTTCATAAGAGGTTTTGGAACTTACTGGACCACAACTCCTGCCGATCTCCAATCGAATTTCAAATGGTGTACCCCTAACGGAGACATTCACTGGGGAATCACCTTCCTTAGAACCAAGCAAAGCACTCCGAGAATCTTATAGAATTATCTAGCCATCACCTATTTACACGCTGACTTCAAGCCGTTTACCCGGAAACTTAAAGGACAAATGCGGATAGTTACCCCACCTAACAATGGGAGAGGATCAATCTAGCGATACCGGATCGATTCATGGGAGAGGGTCTAACACTACATAGAGGAGTTGCATCAGTTGCACGGCATGCGAACACTTCCTTGCTTTTCGCATTTTTAGGCCACAGTATCGCATCGAGACACTGTCTACTGAATTACAGCTTCTAGTTCAATTTCGTTCGGACTGTCATGAGACACATGTTGCAGATTCAGCCGTAGCGGGGTTGTGGTGTTGTCTTTCGAGTTACTGGAGCCAATAGCTCGATCTGTGGTGTAATGTCCGTCTGGTTTGAGGCCACTAAGATGTTTGCCCAAGTTTGTTGATGGTGCCGGGTGTGTTGTGGCGTGGCGAGTTGGCGTGTGGTATCGAAGCGAGGAGGACGGTATGAGAGGTCCGCCCCACGAATAAGACGGGCATTTGCGCAAGCGTCTTGGGCACGGAATCCAGTGCGTGGTTGCTGGACAAATTTGTGAGCCGATTTGAATCTATGGCTGGCCTCGAATGTCGTCTTCGTGCATAGCTTGGCGAGCCAGCTCAGGGCGTGGCACAGCGATGAGAGAGTTGAAGCCAGTTTCACTGTGCTGTGTTCTGGGGCCCCTTTGGAAACGGCGGGCTTCATCTTCGATTCGTGGACTTCAGTTAAGTTTTGCATTTTGACGTTGTAACTGTTATTTTCTCATTGATATTTATAGATCTGTTGCGATCACTGCGATTTGTTAACATTGCATATGACATCGCTCTGTTAATTATATTCGTTTTGGAGGTTTTTATTGCCGTATAATTGAGATATAATATGTTACGCAGTCTGTGTTGTAATTAACTGAAATTGTGATTTCCAGACGCCTACCTGTTTCAGAGATATTTATTTCAATAAGGTAATAAGAGGACATGACACATGATGGTAGATGGGTCCTAGCCTTACGCCTTACAGCCCTTTATTCACAAACCAAAACAAGAATTAGTATTTATGAGTGCCACGCATCTCACATAACCTTCCATAGAGGTCTACGATAGTGATCGATGCTATCAGCAACATTGAACCACTTATGCAATGCCTCCCTTCAAACGTCCAGTGCTTCACAGTACTCTAGCATAAATATGGAGTGCAGGCATAAACAAACTATCCTTATTGGCGAAAAATATCTTCGCCTCGCACAACAATTCGTGCAGAAATATAAACAAGGTAGCTGCGCTGTCCGCTGTAGGCTAATTCCGCTATGCTACAGGTGGGCAGCGAACAAGCCATGCTCAATAGCAGTGTCTCCCACACGTCACGCTCCGTAACCAACTGGGGATAAGCATCTCAGTCAAGCAAAAGCTGGATGAATGAAATGCAGTCATTTTGGATACCACTACAAGAGCACAGACTACGGTATTTTACAGACTTCGAAGGTCCCTTTTTCATTAATACCATTACTTTCCGTAAGCTGAACCACGTCTCATCAGTTTACCCCATTGCGGCCAACACAGCGAAAACAATTATGGCAGCCACTGCTCGGCCAATCTGGTCGCCTAGCATCTTGAAGTTACTCCATCTAACGACAGCCACATCCATTACCGAAGGCGGTTTGGGTTTGCGCAATGCTCTTACGCCAGAACTATTTTCAGTTTCTTATCAGTCAGTAGAAATTCTGTGTCTGATTCCCTGCTCGTCACCTTTAGGCTAGTCAACACGTCACCGCCAATATTCATGCCTGAAATAGAACCCCAGCCGCTTTCTGTGCCGTCGCATTTCATTACGGCATGTTGCAATGACGAGGAATTCCTCCATCGTTCCACAGCTTTTACGTACTTATAAGCTGTCAAGGACTAACTAGTACACCACCTTTGCACGCATTACCCATCGATAGACTGGAGCTGGGTTTGGCGAAATGTTCATCAAAAATTCCTGTCTCCAGATGTCAAATCCACTTGGATCTATAGGAAGCTGTGCAGCATCATTATAACACCAGACTCTCTCTACAGAGCTCTCTACTGAGACCCTCGGGCAAGGATTAATTTGCGGAGACCAAAATAGAAGTTGGTCGAATGCAGGAAATAAATTGGTTTTAATTATAACTATATAGCTGAATGCCATTTTCTAGCTTGACTGGCACGTGTTCCCAGGAACCAAACACCGCAGTACGCTTTGTGCGTGACTCAATTTATTAAGTACTCGATTACCGAAGCCACTCTGGGCATATTGGACTTTCAATGTTATCTGCAATAGCAACATTACACCATGCAGCAGCACCATCACCAAACTTAACCTACGCAGTGCGTAGAATTAATGAGTCTGGCGACAGACCATCAGGCTTTCAAAAAAAAATATCATCAATACAATTACGAACATCGTAAGAGCTGACAAGTGCGACAATCATCGCACTATCAGCTTAACAACTCATGCATCCAAGTTGTTGAGAAGACTAATATACAGAAGAATGGAAAGGAAAGTTGAGGATGCGTTATATGACGATCAGTTTGGCTTAAGGAAAAGTAAAGGCACCAGGGAGGCAATTCTGACGTTGCGGTTGATAATGGAAGCAAGACCAAAGAAAAATCAAGACATGTTCATAGTATTTGTCGACCTGGAAAAAGCGTTCGACATTGTAAAATTGTGCATGATATTCGAAATTCTGAGAAAAACAGGGGCAAGCTATAGGGAGAGACGGGTAATATACAACATGTACAAGAGCCAGAGGGAATAATAAGAGTGGACGATCAAGAACGAAGTGCTCGGATTAAAAAGGGTGTAAGACATGGATGTGGTTTTCGACCCTACTGTTCAATCTGTACATCGAAGAAGCAGTGATGTAAATAAAAGAAAGGTTCAGGAGTGGAAATAAAATTCAGGGTGAAAGGATACCAACGGTACGATTCGCTGATGACATTGCTATCCTGAGTGAAAGTGAAGAGGAATTACAGATCTTCTGAATGGAATGAACAGTCTAATGAGTACAGAATACGGATTCAAAGTAAATCGAAGAAAGACGAAAGTCATAAGAAGTAGCAGAAATGAGAACAGCGAGAAACTTAACATCAGGATTGATGGTCACGAAGTAGATGAAGTTCAGGAATTCTACTACCTAGGCAACAAAACAACCAATGATTGACGGAGCAAGGAGAACATCAAAAGCAGACTAAAACTGACAAAAAGGGAATTCATGGCCAAGAGAAGTGTACTAGTATCAAACACAGACCTTAATTTAAGGGAGAAATTTCTGAGAAGGTGAGCAGCATCATATCGTAATGAAACCTGGACTGTGGGAAAATCAGAACACAAGAGAGGTGTGGTGCTACAGACGAATTCTGAAAACTGGGTGGACTGATAAGGCAAGGAATGACGAGGTTCCGTGCAGAATCGGAGAGGAGAGGAAAATGTGCAAAACACTGACAAGGAGAAGGGATAGGATGATAGGACATTTGTTAAGACATCAGGGAATGACTTCCATCGTACTAGAGAGAGCTGCAGAGAGCAAAAACCGTAGAGGAAGACAGAGATTGGAATGCATCCAGCAAATAAGTGAGGACGTATGTTACAAGAGTTACTCTGAGGTGAAGAGGCTGGGGCACAGGAGAGACATTCGTGGCGGGCCGCATCAAACCAGTTGGAAGACTGATGACAAAAAAAAGGAAAAAAGAAAAAAAAACGGAGAACAGCAGTCTTGTATCTTGTGACAAGTGCTTGCTTTTGTTGCAGTGTGTCAGAATCTTGACACAGTTGTCTGAGCGCTGAAAAATAATACTTTTGAGCAGATCGTCTCTATCGAACCTTCGCCGAAATATAATCCTTTAAAAATTGAGTGATTTTCGGCTTGGCACCGTTGATCCACCACTCAGTTCCGCTTATGTATCTTGGGCGGGAATAAACGTACTTTTGCCATAGTGATATCACCCCATGCTGTAGTTCCTCGTCTGTTAGGCCGCTTTTGTTTAGCCGCCATAAGTTTCTAGCTGAGTAAATAGGGCGTCGTGAAAGAAGCCACGGAAAAAGAAAGGCGCAGTGATCCGACAAACTAAAAGGTAGTATTTCACAGTCTGCTATATGCCGTAGGGTTTGCGCGTGAGCATGAACCTTATCAAGATAGCTAAATGCGGTAGCTGTGATATAGCTGAAGGCCGGCTTCATTATAAAATAAAATCTCCCACTATAATCGTGTGTGTTGCGAAACCAGTGAAAAGTTGGGATAGCTGTACTTTAAAGAATTCTGTTCCCTCGCACCGTGCCCTCGAGCCCATTGGGACATAAATGCTTAGAGTTTGCATTTAAAAGAATTGGCATGTTATGTCTCTACCAGATGGAAGCCAATCTGTAGGTGTGCACGGTATTCCTTGCCTGAACAAGACCAATTCTGCTGTGTCTGCAACGTCAGGAGAGCACAGTTCCTGCAAAAATTCGACAGTGACATCTGTTTTCCACATTTTGAAACGTCCCCTTTGAACAATTATACAAGACTGTGCTTAAACTGACACACAATATTTTTAGCGCAACGCAATCTGACTTTCAAAAACCCCTACAAAAGAATGGCCCTGACTAACATTAACCTATACCTTTCACAAATCACTTACCTCACCAAAAATGTTCGTTACTCGAACTACTGCAATACAGCGAGCGCCACTACTGCCAGCTAAATAAAAGATTCAAACTACGGAAGGCACTAACTACTGATAGGCATAGTTAGCAAATGAAAGATTTTAATAGAGAACAAACAATGTATGTACCTTAATAGTCATAATTGACATCCAGTCTTACAAATTTCAAAACTCCGCCATCTCTCTCCCCACATCCACCACTACTGGCGGCTCACCTCCAACTGCGCAACGCTACGCGCTGTTAACATCCAGCTGCCGCTGCCCAACACTACAATGGCAGACAACAATGCAAACTAGCCACAGACTGCACACAGCACAGCCAGTGATTTTCATACAGAGCGCTACGTAACGTTGCCAATAAGAAAACATAAACAGCCTACTTACATAGCCCCCATGCTCCCCACAAAAAATTTTACAAATTGTTTTGGGCAGTGCCCAATAATGATTTGATAAAATTTTTCATAATTATAATAACAAAGATATCAAATGCACACACCTATTGATACAATGTTGGTCAAAAGCTAAAATTTTCTCACAGTCCATAAAGACAGTCCTGATCATTCATCACAGTAAAATTGCAGTGTTTTTCTCAAAGTCTGAGCAGTAAAAGAAAATGCACACGGAAGTAGTGGATTTCCATGCAATCTTGAAGAAGTAGTGTTGTCCTTCCAACGGAAAGACAGTGCTGACTCTTGACATGCAGACAGGTATTGGTCCACAACAGAGCAAACCCACAGCAGGGTCAGTCGAAATTTTGAAGAATATTGGTAGGTAGGTCATCACAGAGTAGACCCACTGTAGTCCTGGTAGAGATTGCGGTATTGGTGGGCCACCAGAGGTGCAGACCCACTGCAGTCCTTGAGGAAATAATGGTACTGGTGACTCATCAAAGGTGTAGACACACTGTAGTCCTTGTAGAAATAATGGTATTGGTGGGTCATCAAAGATGCAGACCCACTGCAGTCCTTGTAGAAATAATAGTATTGGTGGGTCATCAAAGATACAGACCCACTGTAGTCCTTGTAGAGATGGCCAGCAGCCATCTGTTGTGACTGTGCAGGTGCACAATCACCATTGAAAAGTCTTGCGGATAATATAGCAAGTCCATAAACCACCACATGTCCACTCACAAAGCTTTTTTAATTGTCCTTAGAACCAGCAATGCTGTTACCCAGTCCCTTGCTGAATTATTAACACACATGCAAACACTAACAGTCCCTACTGCTCACATATTGTCCATATACTATGACCAACAGAAACGTGTGCAGTGAAATGGAACTTACAGGAACTATGTAAGTAGGCTGTTTATGTTTTCTTATTGGCAACGTTACGTAGCGCTCTGTATGAAAATCACTGGCTGTGCTGTGTGCAGTCTGTGGCTAGTTTGCATTGTTGTCTGCCATTGTAGTGTTGGGCAGCGGCAGCTGGATGTTAACAGCATGTAGCGTTGCGCAGTTGGAGGTGAGCCGCCAGTAGTGGTGGATGTGGGGAGAGAGATGGCGGAGTTTTGAAATTTGTAAGACTGGATGTCAATTATGACTATTAAGGTAAATACATTGTTTGTTCTCTATTAAAATCTTTCATTTGCTAACTATGCCTATCAGTAGTTAGTGCCTTCCGTAGTTTGAATCTTTTATTTAGCTGGCAGTAGTGGCGCTCGCTGTATTGCAGTAGTTCGAGTAACGAACATTTTTGGTGAGGTAAGTGATTTGTGAAAGGTATAGGTTAATGTTAGTCAGGGCCATTCTTTTGTAGGGGTTTTTGAAAGTCAGATTGCGTTGCGCTAAAAATATTGTGTATCAGTTTAAGCACAGTCTTGTATAATTGTTCAAAGGGGACGTTTCATTAGGCATTTTAGTAAATATCATAAATTAAGAGCTCCACAGTATAATCATATGTTTTCAAGTTCGACTGTGTCGTTTTTTGCGATGCTTTCTACAAAGGAATGTCAATAGCGAGGATAATGGCCTCTTTTTTTTTCACCTGTGCCTCTGAAAGGCACTCACTAATGACTTCTTTCCAGGCGACTGTCGCCCATCTGCGTGCCCATGACGCATTACGTGCAGGTGGTCACTTAACTTTCTTACGGAAATATTTACGACAGCAGTTTCCGCTACAGTGACAGTCTCATATAAAAGTATTTCACAGGCAAGAATTTGCGTTACAAGTGTGTAGAAACAAAATCCTATTGATATAACAGAGTCCAAAAAATTTTCGTCGGCATTGAAATACATTCACGCATTTACATACATTTCATAACTCTTAAAGTACAATTCTTGGTTTCCAACAACCTGATTCACAAACCAGAGTCCCTAACCACTACTCATTATTTAGAAAAATTATACAAGACTGTGCTTAAACTGACACACAATATTTTTAGCGCAACGCAATCTGTCTTTCAAAAACCCCTACAAAAGAATGGCCCTGACTAACATTAACCTATACCTTTCACAAATCACTTACCTCACCAAAAATGTTCGTTACTCGAACTACTGCAATACAGCGAGCGCCACTACTGCCAGCTAAATAAAAGATTCAAACTACGGAAGGCACTAACTACTGATAGGCATAGTTAGCAAATGAAAGATTTTAATAGAGAACAAACAATGTATTTACCTTAATAGTCATAATTGACATCCAGTCTTACAAATTTCAAAACTCCGCCATCTCTCTCCCCACATCCACCACTACTGGCGGCTCACTCCAACTGCGCAACGCTACGCGCTGTTAACATCCAGCTGCCGCTGCCCAACACTACAATGGCAGACAACAATGCAAACTAGCCACAGACTGCACGCAGCACAGCCAGTGATTTTCATACAGAGCGCTACGTAACGTTGCCAATAAGAAAACATAAACTGCCTACTTACAATTTCACGTTCTTAGTGAGTAGAAGATATCCTGCATAGTAACTAAACGATTTCTTCGTTTATTCATGATTGTCACCTAAGCAGAGACGTATTCAGTCCAGGTAATGTTTGGAACAAAATGCAAGTCCAGGGGTGCAATTTTACTTTCTGGTTATGGGGCAGCTAGCGAGTGCATTCGTCCTTGTATTACTTTTAACTGACATTGAAAGATATCCAGTTTTTTACTTAATTTCCTAATTTTTTGTTATTTTCTTGCTTCTTATTTGTAAATAACACCTTCTTATGAAGCCAGGACTCGTTTAGCTCTCAACAGTTCAAATGGTTGAAATGGCTCTGAGTACTATGCAACTTAACTTCTGAGGTCATCAGTCACCTAGAACTTAAAATTAATTAAACCCAACTAACCTAAGGACCTCACACACACATCCATGCCCGCGGCAGAATTCGAACCTGCGACCGTAGCGGTCGCTCGGTTCCAGACTGTACCGCCTAGAACTGCATGGCCATTCCGGCCGGCGCTCTCAACAGTCTCTGATGTGTATCCGGTTGAGATTAAGACGTAACTTTCCACAGATTGTCTGATGATATCTCTTTAAGTACTTATGTAATGACACACTTCAGAGTTTCCATGGTTATCGGAAATTTATCATAGTTGGTAATGCAGCGGAAATCATATTTACATCAAGAAAGGACGTTTCTTTCGTCGTTTGCTGAAATTCTCCTGGCTGTGACTGCAGCTGCAATAGGAACGAAGTTTGTTGTTTCATATATGACGCCATGTCGTAGTAAACAGTGATCTCTGTTGTTATAATAAATCAAGAATCACCGTCTTGACCACTCCTTTTACTATGGAATACCGGCTTCCACCTGCGCTGCAGACCATCTTCAGGTCTAAATCGAAATTAGGATTATATATTAATACCTTTAGCTGCTGACGGGCGTTGATATATATCAACGGGGACAGGTGAAAATATGTGCCCCGACCGGAACTCGAACCCAGGATCTCCTGCTTACATGACAGACGCTCTATCCATCTTTTTTTTTTGTTAATCTCATTTTGTTCTATATTGTTCGTTGAATTTGTTCGGGGCGGACGTCCGATGACACCCGTTGTGGTTCATCGTTGATCTGTTCAATCAATTTTTTTTTTTTTTTTTTTATTACAGAGGATAGCTAATGCTCTGACAGAACACGCTGAGCTACCGTGCCGGCAAGAACACAGGTTAGTGCGACTGCAGGGACTATCTCACGCACGCCTCCCGCGAGACCCACATTCTTACCTTATATGTCCACACACTACATTCGTGGTGTCTCTATCCAACACACTCATTACTCGTGGAAGACATTCTTACAAAGTCCTGTAATACGTGTGCATCCGCACAGAAGGAGGTCATGGCTGGTATTGCCAGAACTATATACCTATTGGATATGGTGCCTGTTCTTTCGGTTATATCCGAAAGAACAGACACCATATCCATATATCTTCAGGACTAGTTGGAACAGGAAAAAGAGACAACAACAATAAAAATTTCAAAAGGGTGACCCACAAATATTACCATCAGGGACTACATAACAACAGTGTTCTATGAGAACCTGCGAACACCTGGCATCACATGCTATACCGTCGCAGAATCGTCTGAGCTTCTGGTTTAGACCTTCCACTCTGCTCCAAACGAGACGACCACGATCTTCTCTGGGAACTATGTTGCAAAACGATAGCTCTGCTTCCGCCCTGCTTCCGCCCTGCGCTCCTGAAAGCCAGCCCAGGCGTCTGATGCGTAACAGGTTACTGGGTAATGCGTAATTCCCTGCCCCAGTCGACAGTTAGGGTTCGCACGTACCCCCTGGTAAAGGCCAGGCCCAGGGATG
>NW_026045865.1:0-50101 GCF_023898315.1 Schistocerca nitens
TGAGCGTCGAACATTATAGACCAAAGGCAATAATCCATGCTGTTATGCGTAATGTTTCCTATAAGCTCTATATTTTGATGCGTCAATGGACCACACCAAAGCATTAATAATGAAAGAATGTTCGATATCTTTCGCATCTCTGGAAGGGAATAGTCAGAGATTTTTTCCAGAGACCACGTTTGAAGTGGCTGACTTTAACACGGAGGTCCATTCCATCATAGTACAGAAGACCGGAATTTTCTCATTGATGTTCCACGTAATACCAGATCTGCAGGATCATATGTGATGGGACAATGTCGCCCCTGCAATGGCGTCAAACTCTCTTAGGTATCAATTACTCTACGGACAAACGTATTCTGGCAATTCCGGTGTCTCCGTATCTAGTCCAGAGTCACCATAGGATCGATCACATTCCGGAGTTTGCGATGTCAATTATGGAGAACTGGTGAAAAAACCTCAGAAGTCGCGAACCCAGGAAGGCGTATACTTAGCCAAGGCGCGGAAGCGTCACCATTTTAATAAAGGTACACTGCTTTCACTTACGATCAAAATAACAAATGTGTTTTTAGTCTTGGAGATTCTGGTGTACAGCACTGCTCCATGAACCCTCCCCAAGGCATCACATACCCTGAAAAACAATTTTTTCTACAATCTTTTTGATGAAAAGATAGCAAGAGAATCATAGAATTTCGCACTCACGTGCAGTAACTTTCGTTTAATTAGCAGGCTCATACTGCAGTTTATCGGTTACGGAACGGTAATCATAGAAAACTTATTCCGTGTCCCAATCAATGCTTAACACTGCTGTGTGTTCTTCAACTCTTCGCTGATCCGTTTACCATATGACCTCTAGTATATTATAAATACTATCCCATTTTTTCATTGGAAGTTTTTTCTGTTTCAGCAGACTTGTCAGCTGCTTTTGTAAGGATATCAGATTATTGTCGCCCTCGCAACAGGTGGCAAAGGCGTCCACGAAAGTACTTTGAAGCAGAAGTTCTGCTGTAGTTGGATATGTGCCCCTAAGTCCTGTAGCCAAACCACGCACAGTTGCGGAAAGGAGAAACTTGGTGTATGTGTGGCCAAACTGCAAACGTGTATTAAACTTGCGAATGATGATGTCATCATAGTTTGCCAAAATGCATCGTTTTTCTCGACACGAAACCAGGGGAATCTCGTATATCTATCCTTTTCGTTCTACGTCAGTTGTAAATATACCTGAGTGCCATCTCCAATGATTGTCTTCTGGAACATCGTGAAGCAAATTCATTATGACAATATTTCACACAACAGATTAGAGACTGTGTCCAAAATGTCATTGAGTGATGGTGAACTGTTTCTCCGAGTTGAAGCATCAAATAATTCTACGTTTTGTAAATCTGTCTTTCTTTCCTCACAGCCTGGTGAGGAAGGTAGGATACATAATTTATAGTATCCTGCGTACTGATCGTTTCGCCCTGCTGGTTCTAAATGTGAAGAAATATTTGGGAATGACACATCTCACAAAACTGAACGTTTTTAGAAAATTTTCATTGTAACGATGTGCTACATTTACCTGCGTTGCAGCGATTCGAATAAAGGACTCCTTTCGTCTAGAACGGGCTATTTTAGTTTTGTTGCTACATTCGTTAATCTTACTACCACTTAACAATCGTAAAATTCCATTAGCTTCCTGACGTGCCTTTCTGCGTTCTATAGTCTTGTAGCATACATAAACCAGTGTTGAGCAATATCTGCAGGTAACGCACATAGAATTTTGGGTGCCATCATGCGGCTATAATTGTTTACGTTTTTCCCTTTGGCTCGTAAGTCTTATCGGGATATTTAGAGGATGACCTTCACACCTTAAAATCCTGCTGAACGTTATTTATATTGTGTTTGTCGTGTACATTTTGTGAAGAAATTTCGTTCATTTTGTGTGTTAGATGTAAAAAAAATGCTATGCTTTAAGAATTTGTTCACAGATTATTACTAATGTAATAACATCATAATAATCAGTTACTGATTGTTATCAGTTAACAAAATACATGTATGTGAAACGGTAAAGTAAAACGAAAGAAGGACATAAATGTGAAATGTAAAATATCAATTTAAAACATAATGTTTAAATTCTGCTGCAGCACATAGTAACAGCTTATCTTCCAAAAATGTCGCGAGTCAATACAAAATAGCATTTTATTGCAGTAACCTACTCTGAAGTACGGGCTCGTAGCTCTGGAACCACTGGCGGTGGCAATATACGGCCGCTGGTGTCTTAGCGTGACTCGCTCGCACCTGTCGCTAGCCTAGTCGTGGGAAGCGCAACCTGTGTTAGTTCGAGCGACAGATTATTCAAGTCCCTAAGAATCTAAATAAACAGTATTAAATATTGTTCAGATTTGTTAAAAGTCAATATACAGCCATTTGTTATTGAAAGAAAGGTTGTGTTGAAATCCCATCTATCTAGCTGAGATACTTTCAGATGGAGTTATTACTGAAGTTCACTAAATGGCAGAACAATTTATTTAGATTTTTTATAATTAAAAACGTCCACTATTTTTCATTGTAGTAACACAGAATTCAGAAAGGGTTAATATTTATTTAATAACAATTTGTTTTGTTGTATGAATAAATGAGTGAGTGAGAGTGTATATGTGGGACATACGTAAAGATTCAATATTATCTGATGTTAAACTTTACGTTACTATGTCATGGGAAAGTGTGAAGCAAGCAGTTGCAATGAAACTTGTAATTTCCCTACCTTGCTGATGACGTATGTCCAAGAGTACCTGCTTTTGTAAGAAGGCAGCCAGAATAGCCATTTGCAGATTAATGATTTTCTAAAGTCACTTCAAGATTAGTTTTATTTTCGTTTGGTTTTGTTAAACAATTTATTAAGATTTGCATGATGAAGCGACGTAAATGCATATGTGAATATTGATTGGCGTTGGACAGTTTTGGCGCGAGAAAGAACTCGAAGGATTGTTTTGATTGGCTGGTCATTTTGAACAACCAGAGTTAAGCATTTCCCGCGCTCTATCAAGCAGTTATAAGCCCTGGAAGGAACGGCAGGGAGTCAGTCGTTGGCTAGCTATTGGACGTACAGGCCACGTAGGACGCGTCCGTCTATGTCATGAGTAAAATGAAGAAGTTACTGGTATTTCGCGTCCGCATGGTATTGCCGTGAAAGCAGTTTCATTTACAGACAGACTGGAAATTTGAACTTTCTGAAGTGTTTAGTTGGGAAGATAAACGCGTGTGAACTTTCGGCCTCTGTAGAATTCCGCGTGGCATGTATCATATTCATCTATGGAAAAGTTGGCGAGCAGTTTTTTTATTAAAAATCCACTGAAAAAAAGACCGAATGTGAAACTCATATATTGTAGCAAAGCATCGACTGTAGATCACGTAATAATTCGGGTCGGACTTAAGTACATTTCTGGCTGTTTTGCGTGTATAGTGGGTTGTATGAACTGTGAGCTGAGGAAATTTATATTAGTCGTTTAAATAAATACGGGCTGATGGCTAATTCTTTAATTTTGAACCTAAATAAATTGCCGAATTTTGACACTTCTCCTAAAAGAACGAAGCAGTCGCCCTCCACCCGAAAATCGTTGTAAGATATTACAGGATAGCTTCCTACCAGAGTTTAGGGGGACTTTGCAAACGTAAGTATTGACGATGTTTTTCTTCAATGCTGCTGTTAACATCGTCTGAACAGTATCAACGTATGCAGAGAATCAGGCTGGTGACCAGATGCCGTACTGAGATAGGTAGAACTCAACCAAACGCGACTTTTAACCCACCTAGCCGCACAGCTTCATTACGCGTGGATCTACGTGGTTTGAAAGTTTCTCGAAATTATGTTGTAACGAAAGTTATAATTTTTCAAAATTATTAATTGTGGTGCAGTAATTTGCAAAATTTCAGATTATTACAATAGCTGCATATAATTTTCAAGAGCGTTAATTACAAGTCAACTTTTATACGAAAAACATTATATCATCATTTACAAGATATTCCCTCTAAATCTAGATTACATTATGGGCTGCGTTCTACTTCTTAATAGTGGAACTAGGTAGAAACAAAGCTATACTCCCAGATTTCATCAACATCGTTTATTTACACTTGGGCACGTCAACTTGTTAGTCTTGCCCCATTTTTAATGAACAGTTTTTTTACCATATTACTGTTGTTTCTCATCGTTAGAGCCAATAATAGTATTGTACATACTACTTTTATTCTATTTATCTTGATTTCAATACTGTTGTTAACAGACTATTCTAGCTCTCTATGGGGATTTTATTTTCTTGTCGCCTCTCGGTTGTTTAACGACTGCTGCTAATCCCTGTGGCGTTGGCCATAAGACCTCCTTCGTTCCTAAAGATACCCAGCGCTTTCACTTCCTAGAACCTGCACTGCCCCACCTTCGCGTATTCTGTTATAGTCTGCTCATTGCTTACTCAGTGTCGCAAGTGTCCATTAGCAGTATCCTCACACGTGCTGCACCAGAATACACTAAGCTGCATATTCCACGTACAAATATCCAGTTTCTGGCAGCTTATCACGAGTAGTTCCGTCATGGATTGGAAGACATAGGTATCCGTACTATACTGCTGTCAGATATCTGGCTCAAACAAAGCATTCCGACAAGCTCGGTAAATCTGACCTCTACGTGTTTCTTAGACACGATAGATGTTACAGACGAGAAGGAGGAGTAGGGGTATACATACTCTATGGTTCTTAACATACTATGTTACACACATCGAACAAAAATGAAGATAAATAAGTAGAATATGTGTTCATATTCCTTGACAGAAAGTGCCTGAAATGTGTTCTTTACCAACTTCCTAAAGTACGTGTGCTTGCCTGCTTCGAAATTGCTCTTTCAGGTCTCGAAACAATACAGGAGCACATGTTCATAGCTGGTGACATTTGTGGTGTCACCGCCAGACACCACACTTGCTAGGTGGTAGCTTAAATCGGCCGCGGTCCATTAGTACATGTAGGACCCGCGTGTCGCCACTGGGTGATCATAGACCGAGCGCCACCACACGGCAGGTCTCGAGAGACTTACTAGAACTCGCCCCAGTTTTACGACGACGTTGCTAGCGACTACACTGACGAAGCCTTTCTCTCATTTGCCGAGAGACAGTTAGAATAGCCTTCAGCTAAGTTAATGGCTACGACCTAGCAAGGCGCCAATTGTACCATTGCATGTATCTCAAGATAGTCACTTGTATCATCAAGAATGCTGTATACCAAAGGAGGAAGTAAAAGTTAAGTTCTAGTAGCTACGTTCTTTTCTTTATCGCATTCATTACGAATCCTGTTCCAGACTTGGCGCCAGTCGGCGTGTGTGTACGAGTGCCTTTCGGCTACCCGTCACTGTGGACTGGCTGCCTTGTCAGTCCACTACAACATTAACATAAATTTTCTGCACAATAGTTCCTTCCAGTGCGAAATTTTGACAGGTGCTTTCTTCTTCAAACTTGTCACTGCTTCAGGTTTCTCTTACCCATCATATAAGCTCTAGTCAGCCTTTCGTACATATATTTGCAATTAAATCCCAAACACAGTGTTTTTCACCTCTCAGCTACTTGCACCTGGCATGCCTGCCTGTGACGTAATTTTCATGAAGTATGCAGTAGAATGTCCCAGAAAGAAAACACAACTGACTGCCTACCGAGGCTTCAGATGCAGTAATTTATCTGAACTTGCATGTAACGCGCAAGAAATAGTTTGAGTGACATCTTCTGATCCTTCCTTGGAAACGAAAAACCTCTCGATTTACTAAAAAACTTACGTTTATGAAAAAAGTGTGCTCCCGTACGGACCAAAAAAATAAGGAGGAAATCTTCACGTTGTCTAACTGAAGAAATAAAACCGCTCATGAGTCTGAGAGATTGGGGACATCGATGATGCAATCTATGCCCTAAGCCGGAATATCGTCTTGTCTACACGCAAAACAGTAATAACCAGTCAAGCTGTGAGAAAGGAAAAACTCAGGAATGCCCATACGTTGACCGACAACAGAAACAAACTAGCTGCCCTAAGGAAAAACTTGCGTTCTCTTGGTATATGGAAAGTTAAAGCGGCAGCTGATTTCAGTGTCGCAGCTGAAGAACTCAACCGATACTTCACATTGACAACAACCACAATTGAACGGCAACGAAACAGAAACTCATTGATTCCTTAATAGTGGTAAACGACTGTAGCACGAAAAATTCTATCTGAACCATGTTACTCGTAATTCTGTCACGAAAGCTCTCATGCGTTTCAGATCAGCATCTACTGGACACGATGGCACCACAGTCCAAGTGATGAAGCTCGCTATTTACTCACTGCTGCCACTATAACAGTTATAGCATCCCCTTGTCTCACGTGATATTCTACAAACCGTGATTTTGTCAAGCAGATTTCTAGATTTCCGGAAAGCACTTGACTAGGTGCCCAATTGCAGACTGTTAAAGGTCCGAGCATATGTGTTAGGTTTCGAGATATGCAAGTGGCTTGGAAACTTTTTAAGCAGTAGAACCCAGTACAGAATTTTCGACGGCGTGTGTTCAGGGCATCTTCGGGAGTGTGCCTCGAAAGTGTGATAGGAACGTTTTTATTCTCCATGTACATAAATGGTCCAACGAACAGGGTGAGCAGCAACCTACGGTTGTTTGCTGACGACACTGAGGTGTTCGGGTAGGTATCCTAGCTGAATGACTATGGGAACATACAAGATGATTTAGATGAAATTTCTAGTGACAGCTTGCTCCACAAGTAGAAAAGCGTAAGTAAATGCGGATGAATAGGAAAGACAGTCTTGTAACCTTCAAATACAGCATTAGTAGGGTGCAACTTCGATTGAATATCCAGGTATAACGTTGCAAAGCGATATGAAATGTAATGAAAACATAATTTTAGTAATAGGTAAGGTTGATGCTCGACTTCGATTTATTGGGAGAAGTATGGGAAAGAGTAACTCATCCAAGAAGGAGACGGCGTTTAGAACGCCAGTGCGACGCATTCTCGAGCAGTGTTCGAGTTTTTGGGATCCCCGCAGAGGACAAATTAAAGTAAGGCATCGACGTAATTGAGAGGCGGACTGCTAGCATTGTTACCGACAGTTTCAATCGGTACATGGCTATTACACGGATGCTTCGTGAACTCAAATGTTAATCCCTGGAGGGGATACGATGCTCTTTCCTCAAGATACTACTGCACAAGTTTAGAGAACCGGAATTTGAGGCTGACTGCAGAACGATTCCACTACCGCCAACGTACATTTAGTGTAAGGACAATGGAGATAAGATGCGAGAAATTAGAGTTCGTACGGGGGCTTTTAGGCAGTCGTTTTCCTCTCGCTCTATTTGCGACAGGAATAGGAGTGGACATGACAAGTAGTGGACAAGATACCTTCCGGCATGCAGAATACGGTGGTTTGCGAAGTATGGGTGTAGGTGAAGGTGGAGGCATCTAACACCACTCTTTAACCACAAGTGTCTTCACTGAGGTCTGAAAATATGGACTAGTTACGGAACTACCTAAAATTGGCGCTGCAACAGTACCCTCTGATTACAGACCTATTTGCATTCTTCTTGCGGCGCAGAAGGTCTTAGAATAAACATTATGAGGCCAGCTAACAAATTACCTAACTACAGACAACCTACTAGAGGAATAACAATCATGCTTCCGTAAACATCGAAGCACAATATCTGCCTTAATAAAGTTAACATACAGTATGACCTGAAGCTTGCCATGGATGCACAAGAGGCAACTACCATGTGCTGCTCGGAATTCAGCAAAGCATTTGACATTGCCTACATTTAGTTTCCGAACTTAGCAGACTAAATTTATCGCCGAGCGCAGAGTAATGGTATCGCTCATACACGTCGCATCGCCAGCAGTGTGTCATGTTGGGTACCATGAAGACTCAAAGGAGGCAGTCAGCTTTAGACAGATCCTATGGTTCTTTATTAATTTCTATAATCTGTTCATTGAATGCGAATGCTGTGTCATCAGTTTTATCCTGCTGATAATATCACGTGACCAAGCTGTATCTAATTACAAAACCAATAGGCCTGAAGACATCCATCGAGAATGTCAATACCGACCTTTGCGCGATACCAAAATGGAAACAGTCTGTCCGGTTAAAGGGCAACCCACCCTAAATCTCAGCAGTACTGACCCGTCATTCTAGCCTCATTAGCCCGAATTATCGGGAATTCCTACCACCTTCAATCCTAATTGGAAAAAATATCAACTTATCTATCTCGGCATATGTTCTAGCAGAAATAATAGATGAAAATATACATTGGGATGAACACGTAACTGCTCTGTACAAGACGGCATCAGCATCTCTGCATGTCCTACAAAAATATACCATAAAAACCTCTTCCCTCTTGATCAGAAAAAGAAATTACTACAAACACATATACTTCCAGTTTTGATTACACTGAATGTACCCTGCAAGGTCTTTCTCAGGAAAGCTCAAGGTAGCTGTAACTGGTCATGGATGCCTGTGTTCGTCGCATCTGTGGTGTTCGACTCCTTGATCATATTTCACCATCATATACATACCTATCCCGACTGCGTGCAGACTAGTGCAGATTTATTCCATATCCTTCGGATTCTCTGCTGTCTTACCAACGTACACTGTCCTTCATATCTCTCCTGGACCTTAACGTTCTTGTCTCAACAACATTGCAGAAATACCCACTCCTATCAGAGAAAAATCCTTTCTACACCACTCCATGGTTGAGGCACTTTCACGAAGTCCTTCTCTGAAGCAGGAACTCGACTCTGGCATAACCTCCTGCACTATACTAGAAAACTGAATAACATTTACAACTTCGGAATAGAGCTAGTGACAGATCTACTGAAGCATAAATAATTGATACGACTGTTCCTGGGCGCACTCGTTTGCGCCATACATACTTAAATTTGAAACTTCCTGGCAGATTAAAACTGTGTGTCGGACCGAGACCCGAACTCGGGACCTTTGCCTTTCGCGTGCATTTTTTTAGATCTGCCACTATCAGCATTGTCATCGCTGTCATGATTACCATTTTTATTGTTATTAACGTTATTAGTGGCGGTGGCAGCGGTAGTAGAAGTACTGCCAGTATTAACCTCTCAGCTCATAGTATTACTCACATTATTTGTACTGATACTATAACAATTTTGATACTATTTATCATATTAAAACTTCTATTTCTTAGGTAAATATGACGTAAAAATGTACTTCATATGTGAAACTTTGGTCAGATGCATGACATGGCCCGATGGCCCTAAGCTGTGCAGGTTGAGAAATAAATAAATATTTCTCCTGAAAGTAGCTCTAAGCTCATGGCTCGGAGTTTAACGGTGTGTGTCACAGCTACAGCTGCTGATGTCGCGGCTAGTGATGGAGTAAGTGTCACCTTTGCAACCGATTAGGATGCAGTATCTGCTATCGTTCATGTTCCTTTCAAAACTGCCCCGTTAGCAATGTCGACATATTCTTCGCCGTTCTTTATGTCAGCGTGTTAGAAAGCAGATCCTGAATTGTGTCATCTCGGGCTCTCGAACCGTCTAACACCTCTTTCAGTCGCGTTTGAAAGTATTCATAATCTGCATCTTTTTTTTACCTCCCTCATCAGTTGCCGTACTGAACAGCGTTTCTAGCTTTCTTTCAATGATTCGTTTCTTATTGAAATTAAAATTGCACAAACGTATTTCTGTATCCGTCTCCACATCATACCTTGATTTGATGTCACATGCGAAGAATCAGAGAATATAGTACAAGAAACTGTCCACAGATTGCGCTATCGCGAATTGGAGCTACGCTGGAAAATTCAAAGATTATAGCAATATAAACAAACAATAGAAAGCGCTGCCTGCGGTTCAATATTTTATCATTACTCGGCTTTGTTTAAAATGTTACTATCCAGCCTGTGACTGAACCTCACAATACTTGCAGAGTTTACTTAATATACGTTTGCTAGAATTTTAAAGCGTACAACTCAATTGCTGTGCCGAGGCTATGCGACTACTGAGTATTCTGCTATATGCAGTCTCCGTTCTTACCTCGACTCGAGGGCGTGAAGCAAGTGGACGTCGATTTTCGTCTGGTAGCTGGACTCCCACTCCACTGCCATACTATCCTAGGCACAGGTTGCCGGGTGTCGGCACCATATTATGCACCGTGCATTAACCGACGTGTAATGATCACAGCTTTATTTTCGTCTCCAATCAGATATATATCTGATGAGATGAGTAATTTCTGATGAGATGAGTAATTTCCAAGAATGATTGCCTATCGAAGTTGGAGGGCTCCAAACGATACATATCGAACGTGCGATAGTAAATCGATTATGGAAGTCTCGTGGCGCGCGTTACGAGTATGTTTCAAGTTGTCACTACAGCAACGAGAAAAGAAAAGCGTTAGAGAAGTACTTGTAAATTCAAAGGACACGACTTACCTTAGTCGTCGTTGGTGTTATCGCCTTGTGACAGTCCGCGTGATGTATAAGTGACAGGGGCAATTCCTTTTTTCCCGTACCCAGGGTAAACTCTGCCAATATCGCGCAGGAATGTCAGCAAAGTGTCGCATCCGTCGACTTTCCCCTGCAAACGCAAGTTGTGGAAGTATAGGCACTGGAACAAGTACAGTTCGTCCCCCTGTCCTGGACGCCCTTCTCTTTTTATGGTAGACTTGACAGACTTCCACAGCCGTTCTAGATTCTGGGTATGGACACTGGCGTCATCTGAAGAGACGAACTCCACAGAGTGGTTGACGAATTCGTGGTCGAACCCTCCAGCCTTGAGAGTCTGGTACGACTGAAACCCACCTGTGATCTCAATCGAAAATTTGGAGGACTCGAAACACGCATTTCTCCTGATGCTGGTACGCTTTCCGCAAAGTCCACAATGAAATGGCAACGGAATCTCGATGTCCCCACTCCTCTTACGAAGTTTCACAGATTTCGCAGCACCACAGTGAACACAGTCCCTCCTTTCCTCGTCCGGCAGAAGCCCATATTTCCGGAAAAACGTCAAACATTTGTCTATGCTGGAAATGCATGGGATTAGAGTTTTCCATGTGAGGCAATCGGTAGAAGAAACGTCAGAAACAGCAGACATTAAACTCGCTATCAAGAGAAACCGTGTCGATTTCCCGAATGAGTCACAAGCAATTACGGCGGGCATGTAATGTACATCAACTGAAGAAACAACGGAAAACTGATAAAAATGAGCCGGCCGAAGTGGCCATGCGGTTAAAGGCGCGCAGTCTGGAACCGCATGACCGCTACGGTCGCAGGTTCGAATCCTGCCTCGGGCATGGATGTTTGTGATGTCCTTAGGTTAGGTAGGTTTAACTAGTTCTAAGTTCTAGGGGACTAATGACCTCAGCAGTTGAGTCCCATAGTGCTCAGAGCCATTTGCACCATTTTGATAAAAATGACGATCACAAATAATTGATCATAACGCGTGTCACGTGACTTCCTTAATCGATTTACTATCGCACGTTCGATATGTATCGTTTTTAGCCCTGCAACTTCGATAGGCAATCATTCTTTGAAATTACCCATAGATGAATAAAGATCAGAGCACATTCCCGACGAAGATCATGTCGAACGTGTATTCGATGTAGATGGCTGAGGAATCACTCATGACTAAATGTAATGCCAATTATGGAACATAAAAACTTTATTTGCCTTGACTCTGTGGAACCAGGAACTAGGGCTTAATGAGAATGTTTGGCTATGTTTGTCCATAATATTTCCATTTACTGCTTCCTGATGACTGATATTCAAGTGCCCACTCTAGTCTTCCTCTTCTGTATAATGCAATCTTTCGGTGAGATGGCATATTTTAAAGAGCCATTTTTATCAGCGATCCCCACTAACTCATCCACTACTTCATTAAATATAATGTTAGCGTGTCCCCTGATCCACATTAACGTTAACTTCTACGCGAGATTACAGACCTTTTTTTGTGGCATTCTTAGTGTCCGCTACCATTAAATTAGTTTTCCTGAGAAGAGCTCACGTCTGAATGTCTTGGAACAACCTTCTACAGTATAGTAAAAGCGCAATGTTTATATTGTGAGTTTCCGCAACTAATTTAAAGCTTCACGCATAGTTCGTTCGCGCTTCTATGGAAAGTCTCCCTGGGAAGTGCAATCTAATTCTTTGCAACATGTGCTTGGCCACAGGAACACGCAACAATCCCCGCCATTAGCTGTGGTTTTGGATCCGTCATTATATACACTACCGGACAAAATTTTTCGATTACCTATCACAACAACGGATTTTTAATTAAAACAGAGAATTCATTCTGAATATTTTATCACATCCCCAATTCCGATAATAAAACAATTATAATCATGTAAAGTTGGAAGCGCCTGTACTGTGTATTTGACTGGTTGTTCACCTACAGGGGCACTGATGAGCATCCGCTACAACACTGACGTGCCTTAACCTAAGCTGGTTCCGTTCTAATAGGCCTCATTCATTCAGTTCGCGTTAGTGTACAGTACAGTGGGTGAATCTGGCAGTGTACTTGTATACCTAGTGACGTTCATAACGTATTATCTCCTAATGAGATAGAATCAGAAGAATGGAATTGAAAAACGTGCTGTAATTTTAGCCCTGCATCAGGAACGCTACTCTGGAAAGACAACAGCAACAAAAGTTGGCATCACCCCATATACAGTGATATATACGTTGTAGCGGTTCAAGTAAACTAATGTCAACGTAAGTGTGTCTGAAAGACACCGAGTAACATCATACAGGGAAAATCAGTTCATATGTGCACACACTAATCACCAGAGGACGCGTACTGCACCTTAAATTCTCGAGAAAGTAAATACTATGCGAGCAACTCCAATCGCTGTCCCAACAGTGCAACGCCTTCTCCGTGAACCAGTTTTAAAGTGTTGATAGCGGCCATAAAACGGTTATTATCTGAACAAAATAAGGTGGAACTATTACAACGGGCACCGCGAAAGCAGTGGTTTTCACGGAAGGACCTAAATATGAAGTATTTTAGAATCCATCGTCGACTTCGTGGAGAACGTATGAGGAGAAATGATTGGCGGCAACGGCGGATGGTCAGCCATGGTGTGGGGATGTTTTATGGTTGATAAAGTCAATCGTTTAATGAGAATTAATAAAAAAATTAGAGAAGGAGTAATAGTACAAGTATACTCATCAACGATGCAGTTCCATCTGGCAAGAGACTTACATTTCGTGTATTTGTTCTGGAGCAGGACAACGATCCGAGACATGCATCTAAATTGTGCAGAGGGCTTTTCAATGGAAAAGAAAAATCTGGGGTCAGAAGAATATGATTTGGCCAAGTTAGTCTCCTGCTTTAAATTCAATTGAAGTCTTACGGGATGGACTTGACAGGCAGAATAGATAATTGAGGTTATCTAATGTTGATGGCCTGTGGAATAATTTACAGAAGTGTTGGACTACAGTATCTGCAAAAACACTACAAAATCTTATCTCCAGAATGACAAGAGTTTGTGTAATTGTACTGAGGGCACCGTGTTGGTACTATGAAGAGGCTAAAATCTAAACCATGTTCAACTGTACTTAATCACAGAGAGAGAAAATATTTATTTTGTTGGTGAATTTAGTTTTTATGTTGTGTTTGAACACTGAAACAAAGTATATAGCTTTTTTCGTAAGGGATCGAAAACTTCTGACCGGCAGTGTATCTAAAAATACTACAGGAAATTATCAGCAATGCTGTTTTTTGCGAAGTACGCTGCTCCGACGAAAGTTTTTGTTGGAAAGTAGAAAAGGTCTGCTGCTTAACTTTATTTGTTGTAAGGGTAATCGGCATTATAAAATGCAGACATTCTAACGGGGTTTCCAATGTAGCTGTTGCACACTCAGTTACGAGTTGGTGTTTCATACAGACCGTCCTCCTCGCGGTAATTTGCTAGCACTGCCCCTCCAGCTGCAATTTTCGACTGTGTATGTCGTGCAAACAACAAAGATTATTTAACAATAATGGACGCCTTTGAAATAGTTACGTCAGTTCCGTTAGTGAACGTTGAAGATAAGCGGAAAAAATAGCGGAGAATATTGTGGACATGTCGGTGGAATTAACAAAGAACTGTAACGCGTATTTAGAGAACTGCTTTGACATTCCTTTGGAGTATTAACTCCGGCCTGACGCATTTTACGTTTTCACATAATCTACTAAGGCACCTGAAGTGGGCGATGTTTCTCTGTTATTTAGATGACTTATAGTGTTCTCAGAGACATGTGATGAACATATAAAAAGACTAAGGGTCATTCTTAAGTGTCTATAACAAGGCGGACTGAAATGGAAAATAGTCGGTTGAGAATGCTTGGAGATTTTGATCATGTAATTTTTGCGTGGTTATGACTTGTTGCAGTGCAACAGAATGAGAGGTATGTCGCGTTTATATTATAATTTCCGTGCTTTGTTTTTAATCTCTTTTTATTTTTACTTCTACTGTAGATTCCGCAGATGAATTCTTTTGGAGCAAAAGAAATCAAAATACTTGAGCACCTGGTTCCGCTAAACCAGCCATAAAATTTATACAGAAGAAGAGAAAAAAACTTATTTTTTTAAAAAAAGAAAGCCATTTTCTGATAGTCAAACGTCACACCGCGGTAGGTGACAATTGCAGAGCTATATCGGGTAGAAGACAAGATGGCACCTAACTTTGAAAATAAGTGACAAACACCTACAAGACACTGAATCCTGCTATTACGGCACCCATCTTGTGTTCTTAACCGTAGCAACAATGAAGATGCTGATAATACTAACAAATAAACTTCGCATGAAGAGATGATCAGAAATGAATTCTAACTACGTAACTAAGCAATTCTGCAAGGAAATAACAGCGATAGGGTAAAATGAAGCAGTAAGGAAAGAAATTCCGGAAATCAGTTTTTTTTTATTTATTATTTTTTTAATACAAGACGCGAGATTTTATGCGTTATGAAAACCGTACTTACATCAGTCGTTTTGCGCACTGCTGTTATTTTTCGAAATTATTTTTTTAATACTTCCACGGTTTCGTTCAGTACTTCCTTTACAGCTTCCCGATGTCCACCGGATGATGTCATGAAACAATAACAGAACAGATTAAAAAATTTTTATCAGGTCCCTGTTTGGGCGCCACATCTAGTATGATAAAAAATTATTATTATTATTAGGTTAAATATATCTCAATTCTATCAATTTAAATCTGTATTTCATACTAAAATGCCGTGTTCCCAGTTTGGCACAGCTTTACCACAGGAGACACGAAAGCGGTCGAAGACGTCCGTCTTCTGGTCGGCTCCTGATCGTTGTCAGAAGGAGGCTAGTTTTTTGATTACGCAAAGACTTCTATTATTTGGAAAAGAACAACCCGGATTTCTTTACGTAATCAGTATGAATTTTATAATTACCTAAGGGACCTTTAACAATGAATAGTAAATGAAATCATTAATAAATGGGGCAGCTATGAGTTGTATAGAAGACAAGGAGCGGCCTTCTGTCTACGACCAGGATGCCGCAGTATTCTCTGCTGTAGTAAAGGCTGTTTGACATTTATAAAAATAATATGGCATGGAGGATAAAAAAGTATAAAGGAAAAGAACAGAATAAGAAGTCTGATAAACACTAAATATATTCAAACAATTCTCACTAGCAAATTAGGGCTTATTTATAAACAATATAACTTACATAAGTACTTTTCTAACAGTATGGTGCGATCAGATTTCAGCCTGTCCTGTGCTGTCTCCTTGGTTCACGTTTTTGTCACAAATTACACTCATTACTTTTCTCCTTTCGTTAAAGACAATTCTTGCACTGTTCATCACCTTCATAACAATAACTTGCCGATTTACAGTTTCGAACATAAATTACTTGAATTTTATTAATTAATAGTGTTGTCTGCACGCTGGCAAGACCGCTCACTTTTCTAGCTTAAAGTCGACCACCTTTACGTTTTCACATAACAAGCAGAAGTAGTACATTAAAATCTGAAGATCTGTCGTCTTTTATTTGGATCGAAGCGGAAGGACAGTTCAGCTTCTGTTAAAATGTTTCTTTGACTGCGCAAACGATGTATTAGCGTCCGCGCTAGATGCGCATATTTACAGTTATGTAAATTATACAAAACAAATGTCTTTCAAAGAATAGGTCTCATTTCATAAGTTGATCATTTAATATAAAGATAGGTGAATGCATTTCCAAGGGTACTCACAGCTTTCATAGGACGGAAATACCAATAATATTACAGGAGTAAACATTATCTTGCAGTACAAAACATTTTCCATCCTTTGCAGATAATCTCAACATGTCATCGCACAGTGGAGACTACAAGACATTTCTCACACCATACGTCGTCGTTTTGCAGAAACCTATCGTAAATGGTGTTGACTTCATGGTACAATAAATAGTAAAAGCTTCTGACAAATTAATGCAACATGGGGATGTGTAGGGTGTTTTACGATAGTTTTCGAATAGCACATTGAAGTATGCCACAAGTTACTGCAATTTAGGTGGAGCATGTGTATTTGTAGAGCTGTTAGTTACAACTTGGCGTAACTTGTTACGATTTGTTATAACACGTTGAAGTATGAGATATTTTTTTATATATTGGGCAATTTGTTACAACTTTGTTGTAATATAACATAATTTTCTTACAATTTTGCTGTGGCAGAGCGGATTTTGTGGTAACATCTTACAATTTTGCTGTAATGACACAATTTTTGGAGCACTTTGTAACAACGTTTCTGTAAATAAGGCGATGTAAGGGGCAATTTCTTACAGTTTTGCTGTAACATGGGGTAATCTATTACAAATTTACTGAAACGTAGTAATACATGAGGCAATTTGTTATAATTGTCCATTGGGAGATACAGTTGATTCCTTTGTTTGGGGCTTACTAACACATTTATTTGACTTTGATATTGGTTTTAGTTGATACGTTTTGGCAACAAATGCACACGATTTAGCTGTGCGAATAAAATGTTTACTTGCATAGAAACATCAACATATTCCCACTGACTAGTGCACTTTAAGCTCTGAGTCAGATCATGTGCCATGTGTGCTTTGTATTCTTCTAGGAAACAGTTCTAGGTATTTTGATAAATAATATATACAACTCTTGCTTTCTTTGATCTGTGGTACAAAAGTCGGCATGAAATCGTTGATAAACATACATGTTATATTACTGATGCCAACATATCAGCCAAAAGTACTGTGAAGAATAATACAAATACACGTGGATCCATTGTGGCTTGCAAAAGTGCTTCAGTGATCAAAATGTTCACGTTAAAAATTTTATTTATCCGTAACGTACATTACCATTTTCTTTCATAATTTCGTTTCTTTACACGTCATAATAGTGCAGTGCAAAGTTACACTTTGGAACTACGCAAATACGTAATTTTAGCGATACAGTGCATTAAAGGTCTTGTCATGAGACGGCAATCTTCTCCCCTAAAATGATGCTTGATCAGCTTGATTTTTGTCCACAGTCTCTTGTATAGCTAACAAAAGCTATGAGCTGCGAGCTTAGCAAGTTATTTTAGTACATCACGTGCTATATCATAGTTATAGATGTATAAGTATTATTACTGTTTCAGTCAATTTGAGGATACGCGTTTAGGGTTTTAGGCCTCAGGTGGGAGTTATATGATGTTATCCTTTGGACATGTTGGGTGTTTGCATATTGTATTGGGAACATGATAAAACTTCCTTTCTATATTAAGATAATAAGTAGTGCAAGTGATACAAGGCATTAGATCTCTCGTCACAAAGTATCATTCCTATTGTATTGTGTGTACTTAAGTACATACCATATGAATATAACATTGATGGTTAAACACGTTACCCCATGTATGCTAAAGTTATAAAGTAATACAAACAGCATTAGCGCTCAGTTACATCGATTACATTTAAACGTAAAACTTCCATCCCCTCCCCCTCCATAAAAGTGCTTAGCAATGTCAGGTGATGAACATTCGATCTTTGTAAAGAGAGTTCATTGCCTCAGGTAGATCTAAAATAGGAATGCCAATATCCGTTCGTAATCTGTTAATTACCACAGACAATTAGGAGATGTGTGCAATAACTAATTTTGCTATTTAATTGTCTATAGTCAAATGTGCATTTCGATAGATAATAAATATATTTTAGACACTGAAGTACTGTAAGGTACATCAATGTTATCAACATCTTAACACAGTCTATTAAAAAATACCTTCAATTTAGGTAAGATAATACTTAATTTGGAGAACTGTTGGCTATTAGAAAGTACAGAGAACAAGGAGAGCGATTGGCAGTTTCCTTTCAAAGGCAAGTTTAATACTGTAGTCTGGCTGGCTGTCTCAGTTTTCATGGCTGGTAAATTACTTGCTTGAAACTGGAGCACTGAGACATCATGAAATGACAGAAATAGGCACGGCTTAGGCAGGGACATGTCCTCCACCTGCCACAGTCGGAGTCTCTACCTACCATCTTCAGAGGAAGGAATGGTGTGCACACTCGACCATTAAAAGCCCTAACATTCCTACTGGTGAAGAGGGCAGGTTAGGCGTACGCAGGCAACTTCACTCTAATTTTAAACGATTATCAAGGTGAGATCAGCACAGTTGGTATACTCTACGAAAAAATAAGATCTAGCAGAACCATAATATCTCGATACATCAGTCGGTATAGAACTCCGACTCAGTTCGGTATCTCGGTAACAGTGACTTTGTATACAGGTGATAAAAATCGCCATTTGGCCAAGATCATGGAAGGAGGAGGTTCATTTAATCAAAACGTTAATTCACCTAATCATCTGAGGTCTGTATAATATGATAGTTACAATATTACATTAATGCTGACAGGCTACAATATATACCGTTAAATTACTGCGGCCTTTGGTATTACTTACATTATACAAGTGCTACTTAATTTTTAATTTATCAGTACCACTATATTTTTAACAACTTTACCTATCCAGTGTATCAGTAGCCTCTTGAGGAAGATTGTGGATAAGAGGTTTAGTTATTGTTTAGTGCACATACCCCCTTTTTTCCATTATGTGTCCGCATTTTATTATCATGTTGATAGCGTGGAGTGAGTCAAGAGCATGAATGTTTTCTGATGCATCCATAAATGCATGTGTAATGTCAAGTTGTTAACTACCTATGTTTCTGGGAAGAAATGAAAACAAAATAGGTATGACGGAGATATACAATAGTATGAAATTTGTTGTTGCCATGATTGGGCACAGAAATGATTCAATTTATTCTACCGTTGAACAGAAAGTCGATGCAGCCTCATCTGTATACCACGATGGCATCGTATCTTCGTCTTTTAAGTGAACGGTCGCTCCGTCACAGCGTCTCCTTCAGGTTGCTAAGGTACAAGAATGAGTTATTTACAAATGTAACTGATTAATCACTTTCCTTGTGAATCTTTTAATAGTAGCGAAGTGTTATAATACACATTAATTTTTATGTTTCCGGTAAATTCAATAGGAAGAGCAAAGTCTGATGGAATTTCCATCGTGCAATCATTGAATCATCAGCGTTTAGCCTTTAACCTTAACTTTGGGACTGCTGATGTTGTCATGATTTAATTACAGGTGTTCCTTTCATATTTTTCCAGCAATCTGTATAGGATCAACTGATGATTTCTTTGTGAGAAATGTATCAGCCGTTGCCTTCCATGGGCTATTGTTGTTGGCCGCACAGACAATTAGCTTTCACTTTAACTCGGGCATTTCATACAGAATACGTTGCATGTTTCGTGTGTACTGTATAAAAATAATATCGTGTGAACGTTCTTACAATGACGAACGATCTCACGGTCAGTAAATTGTATGCCACACTGCTCTCCGTGTACCACGTGGCCATGACTACACAGACAGTGATCTCTCATCGTTCATCAATGGCTCTCATTTAAGGCAGCATGCGTGTGCAAACATACATTGAGAAAGAATATTAGTGTGTGAATTTTATCGGAATCAAGATCTATTAAACGGTGCGTAATGTGTATACCATCGTTTTAAAAAATTGCACATGACTGTACAATGCGCAACCGCTCCTTGTGCGTAGCTTTCAGATCAGGCAGTGTGCGTGTGTTAATGTGAATTTGATATAAATCTTTTGTGTGCGTTGTAGTCGATGCGTGGACGATGTAGCTGTGAGTAAGGTATATGAAATATCTCTACTATGCTCGCACATGGTCACAACTACATAGACGATGAGGTTTCTTCTTTCTTGGCCTGTGTGATGTTGTGCATTCTGTTACGCTGATATACCGATGAGCACACCTTCTTTTTGTTATTACGCTTACTTGCTTAACTTCTACAAACAATAGGTACGTGTGCTCTCTCTGTGTACCGTTTGTAAACATTTAGTCTCCGTAGGCGTACGGTGCCCCAGTTGATTTCTTAAGACTTTTTAAGTGATTGTATTACGGCCCAGCTATAATACCGACCTGTAAGTTACTGAGGACACTTCCCTTCCATATCCATTGCACTAAATTAAATAATAATGAGACCATTTAGCATACTGAGATGGTACATCACGCCATGCACCTACTGTATGTACTTACAAATTGTATGCTTTGTTTCCCCCCACACACTTGCTTTCAAATACTACACGCTGGTTTAGCATACGGAAGAAATCTATGTTGCTCACGCACGTACTTCCGTAGCCCATTAACCGTAAATAACTGGGTCGTTTTACATACTAATGATGAGCATATACTGCAAAAATATTCATTGAGGATAGGAATGAGCAGCATAATTAAGCTGAGTGGCATACGATACATTTCTTTCACGTAAGTGTATCACAGTACCGTGTTACGTAGATGAGAAGCTGGCCAGAGAAGGATACGTGCTCGAATTTGGACTTCTCCCCACAGAACCACTCTTACTCTATTTCTCCTCTCTAGGGATCTTCTCTAGTTAAAACGAGAGGATACTAAACCAACCCAATTTATTGCGCATGTATTACTAGCGCAGAATCATACCAGAAAAAAATGAGACTATGGCAGCTTGACTTCAGATTGACTTCAGTTTGTTACTACAAAGAATTTAGCTACATAGAGGAGAGGAGATTACAGCAATCTATGCAATATTCTTCGGGCATTTTTCATCCAACTCTCTCCCACAAGTGTTGCAGCCATGAAATACACTCACACAGATTGGTCACAAGTGCGGACAATTGTCCATGCCATGATCCTCCCCAGAGTCATTAGAGACATCGGGCCAACAATATTACGGCTGGTTACATAACCTTCTCTAACAACTATAAAATCATACTGCGTAAATCGGCATTATGTGATGTTCGCAATACAGAAGTGAATGTAGCACTTACTGATGACTATTATCGTGTATATATCACAGACCTTTCGTGCCACTGAAATGAGCTTCATAAATGCCTTAGACTGAGCCCCAGGTTTAGTCTATTGTTGATTTCATTGTAACGAGAGGGAGACAGTCAGCTATAGAATAAACTGAAAATGAAACGTACTTTCAATTCGGCAACTATTATTGTTGCAGATGTAGACCTACACTAAAAAATAAGAGAACAATTGGTGAAATACGTAAAATTTATTTTTTTGTATTAAATAAACCAAGGATTCTTAAAGAAAATTGAAAAATGAATAAACACAAACAACATTAAATGAACACAGCAAAAAATTAAACACAGAACGAAAAACGAACCCAAAAACAAACAGAACAAAATTGTAACACAAACAAGAACTTTAGAAACAAACGAACATTTTTTCAGTGGGTGCAAGCGGCACCCGAGGGTTGGTTACAGGGACTCTCAGCAACCCCCTCCACCACCTCTTCACTGACTTCCTTCATCTTGGCATCACCATTGACACTCTCGGCTGCGTCCTCCTCTAGATCTCTAGGGGCTTGTTCCGTCTTTGCAACATTCATGAGAGTCTCAGCTGACCCCTCCTCCTCATCTACACCGTCTTCATCAATCTCAAGAGCACCCATGAGACTCTCAGCTGCCTCCTCCTCTAAATCTTGGAGAGCTTCTTCCATCTTCGCAGGATTCACGAGAATCTCAGCTGTACTTTCCTCCTCATCAACACCTGCTTTGTCAATCTCAGAAGCATCCACAAGACTCTCATCTGCGCCTTCCTCAATCGCTTCACATGCTTCACACATCTTGGCAGCACCCATGAGACTCTCATCTGCCTTCTTCTCTAAATATTGATGGGCTTGTTCCATCCTGGTAGGACACATTAGACTCTCAGCTGCCCCTTCCACCTCATCTCCACATACTTGGTCAGTCTCAACAACACGCATGAGACCATGATCTGCCCCTTCCTTAATCTCATCACATGTTTCGCCCATATTGGCAGCACCCATGAGACTCTCAGCTGCCTCCTTCTCTAAATATTGATGGGCTTGTTCCATCCTGGTAGGACACATTAGACTCTCAGCTGCCCCTTCCACCTCATCTCCACATACTGGGTCAGTCTCAGCAACATCAATGAGACCATGATCTGCCCCTTCCTTAATCTCTTCACGTGCTTCGCCCATCTTGGCAGCACCTGTGAGACTCTCAGCTGCCTCCTTCTCTAAATATTGATGGGCTTGTTCCATCCTGGTAGGACACATTAGACTCTCAGCAGCCCCTTCCACATCAGATCCACATACTGGGTCAGTCTCAGCAACATCCACGAGACCATGTTCTGCCCCTTTCTCAATCTCTCCACAAGCTTCACCCATCTTGGCAGCACCTGTGAGACTCTCAGCTGACTCCTCCTCTAAATCTTGACAGGTGTGGTCGATCTTAACAGCTTCCACGGGACAATCAGCTACTCTCTCCTCCTCTTGATCCATCTTGAGAACATCCATCTTGAGAACATCCACCTAGGCAACCAAGATAGTTTTAGGTACTTGGTTAAACTAGAAACAACATTATACGTTAGAACTTACATTATGAAATAATAATGGTATGAGTTTTCAGACATTGCGTTGAACAAGAGGTTTCTATGGATGATCACTGTTTTATGTCAGATTCAAAAGAAATTAAAAATTTCAATAGTATTGGTAGTGTTTAACAGGTAGTAAGATGTTGGAATATTTATTACTACCGCACAGGTATTAGAAGCTGATGACTTAGTGTATGGTATGAAAGAGAGGGTCTTCCATTATCACCGATTGCACAATAATATATCGCTGAGATCCTCATACTGGCAGAATGTCTGCAAGTAAAATGTTTCCGGCCTACTGAAGAACGGGATACAACCTGTCGGCTCTGACCAATGACGTCAGATTTTGCCAGAGATGATTTACTACACAGATTTAACAGCGGAGACAAATGTTCCTAAACTAAGGAATGCAGGAGAGAAAAACAGGTGGTAGACATATATAACGTCCAATAGTATTTCGACCTTAATGTTAAGGATATCGCTTGTTTGAGTCCGAGTGCTTCTGTAAAAAATAAACGAAGAAAAGGATAGAAGTAGGGGTAGCGTAGAGTACCTCAGTTGACATATATATGAGTTGTATCTCGAAATTCAGTTGATCAGTGTAGGTTAGTTGCAGTATGGGATACAAATTTAACGTACGTCGTTAGCATTGGTATCCTATTCTTCAGTGGAACTGTATATGTCAAGTGAAAGACGGGATACAACTTTTAAAGGTGTTGTTTCTTTCGCCTCCACTACTACTAACATTCTGTTCTGATGTAGATAGTATTCCTAGCGAAGGCAGAAATATCTACATACATGATATTTCATCCCATACTGCAGCTGACCTATATAGGTCAACTGAAGAATAAGATACTAGTGCTAACGGAAACGAGGAAATCTTCGTACGTATCATTGGCAACCTGTTGACCTATGTAGGTCAACTGAAGTATGGGATACAATTTATTCTTGTCTTCTATACTTATAGTATCGACTGAAATTTATCACAGTCTTGCTAGCGATGACAAGAAAACCAATAGCAGTGAAATTTGTATCCCATTTTTTAGTTGAGCTGTATAGGTCAACTGAAGAATATGATACTAATTAGTATTAGCGAATGGGAAATAACAAGAATTGTAACATGTGTATTCTGTACTTCAACTGACCTATATGGATAAATCACATCAATGTTAGACATGTTGCTTTTTTCATCTAGCTAGCGCCAGTATACCGTACTTCAGTTGACCTGTATACGTCAACCGAAGTACGGGATACAAATTTTACGTATGTCGGTCTTTTCGCCTTCAATAGTGCTAGTATAGACTCGGAAAATGATATTACCACCCAACGAAGAACTGTTCAGTTACAAGCGTTATGTGGTTTGGGGATTCGCAAATGACGCATAATTCCCCATTTTCTCTTATTCCCTATGTTTTAAATGCCGCGCAGATTATGTATTAACAAGACAGAGATTTGAAAACCAGATTTTAAACTCGTTTTTCTTTCCATGAGCAGTTATGGACTATATCCATACTGTGTTGTTTATAGACGGCTGACTGAAATTGAAGAAGCTGCAGAAAGATTGAAATCTGGGAAAATGGTCCGAGATAAGACCAGAACCCACTGAGAAAGGGGAAGCATTGCATTACAAAACGAATGGAAAACTTGAACAGATGAAATAGAGAGGGCAGTAGAGAATCACATGAGCAAAAAGATTATTTCCAATAGAATTCTTACCTAATTCACCAGATGCTGCTTTTAACTGTTTAAAATGGAAAATTAAAAAAGAAAAACAGGAAATGAAGCCTCAAACGTGAATACACACACGTAAAAATAAGTTGTGCAGTAAGCTGAAAACGGTAAAAGAAGGCTGGATGCAGAAGAAATGCGAAACAATAGAAGCGTGTGTAACAATGGGAAAGTTAGATACCATATATGGGAAAATTATGGAAACCGTTAGAGGAGAGAGATTCAGATGCATAAATATCAAACGCTTACCTGGCAAGCCATTACGAACGAAAGGACGGAGGTCTGAAAGCTGGGTTTAACGTATGAATGGGTCCTACAAAGTAAACCAACTTAAAAAAGGAAGTGGATGAAGATTCGAAGTGAAATATGGTACACGAAAAAGAGTTTCTCACTGCAGTAAAAGATCCAATTCGGAGAAATACTCATGGCATACACTACAGTGTTTCAAAATTGTTAAAATCACTAGTTGGGAACCTGAGAAAGGTGTTCCACGTGTTACGTAAAACATCCTAAGCAGGCCAAATACACACAGGCTTTCAGAAAAACGTAATATACCCATTCCCAGATAGGCCAAATGTTCACAATATTCAAAGGTAACGGAATGGTCACGAAAAATCTAATAGAATTAATGAAGACATTGGTAGCGGAGGTTTCTCGGAAGTATGGGGACCAGTAAGTCATTTCCGACCTTAGCACTCTGAAGACAGACTGCTGCAAGGCAAAAGTACATCGGTAGGAATTCCATTACTGAGGGTCACAGGGATAAAATACAGGGAGTGATGTGGTCGAAAACGTGTGCATAAAACAAAATGCAATTATAAAGGTCTCAGGATCTCGCAGGCATACAGCAGCTAGGACGGGAGTGAGATACGTTTCTAACGTAGCAGTTCAGGAAGCAGTACGGAAAGTAGACAAAAATTATGTATGGGGATTGAAGCTCAGAGAGAAAAAATAAAACTTTAAGTTGAGTTCGTGAAATTACAGTTCTGTAAGATACACCAATTTCCTTTGATTAGCAGTTGAACGAAATGAGTAATGTCTTGAAAAGAAATTATCAGTGAATAATAGCAAAGGTAAAAGTAGGATAGCAAAATGCGGTAGGATTGAACTAGGAGTTGAAGATGGAAAAATATTAACAAATTACACTGAGAGAAGTAAACTGAGCTTTGTTGTTTATGCAAAAATAACAGATTATTAGCAAAGTAGAAGACATGTATACATCAGGATGTCAATAGCAAGAAAGACGTTTCTGAAAAGCAGAAATTAGTTAACCTATAATATAAATTTCAGTACTAGGTAGTCTTCTCTCGAGCTATTTGTCTATAGTGTAGCCATGTACATGAGTGTAACGCTGAAGATAGACAATTCATAAAGAACGGAATATATAGTTTTGATATATTTATCCAGGAGAGCACTGAAGATAAGCTGGGTACAGCGTGTAACTTGCGAGGAGGAAATGAATCGAAATGGAGGAAAAAGTCTTTTATCACACAATTCGCTGATAGCTGGGATCAGTTTCTAGTATGCATCGTGCGGATACATAGGATCTTAAACGCTGTTAACAGGGTGTTGCGAGAGGGTGAGTGGGGACAGGAGGTGGAAAGGTTGTAAGATTCGTACAGGTAGAGGAAGACTTGAACACATTAAGCAGATTGAAATTAACGTCGGCTGCTGCACGTATGGAGAAGCAAAGAGCCTCTCACAGGATAGACTACCCTGGGAACCTGCATCACATCATACTTCAAACGGGAGACCGCATCATCAACAACACACCACGTGAAGATTTTCTAACAGTTGCTTGGCCCTTACTTACCAACGGGAAATGGCCGTATTATTCATTGAAGAAGAGGGGCCTAGACTCGATGCATATACCCTCACGCGAAAAATATTATGTTGTGGTGCATTCTGGTAGCAGTGATTAACTCACTTTAAGTAATAAAACAGCAGTTCCTGTAACTCCATATTCAATAGCTGCAATACCCTTCTAACATTCAGCACACTTTCTTTTCCTAATCTTCTGTAATTGATTATTCTAGACTGTTATTGTCATGGCATTTGATAACACATCTATTGTAATTTTTTGTTTTATGTTGCGCACGATGTTTGGTGTAACATCGGGATATTTTCACTCTGCCACAACGTGAACGTGTTATATCTGTTTCAATAAGTGGATTATATTTTCGTTACCCTTTAATGTATTTCAAGCAACCTGCTACGCCCTCATCTGGTTCTTGTTATATGATCATAAAGATGTACTAAAATGGTGGAAATAATGCCTTGAAAAGCCGTATGCAAGAAATAGTGAAGATAAGGAACTGGAGAACGCTGAGGCAAGCAATCCGGAAGAGGGGGGAGTTTGTTCCCCGCGTGATCAATTGTATCTCGTAGTGAAGCAGCTAAAACATGGGAAAGCCGCTGAAGATGGTGATAAACCAGCAGAACTCATTAAGGCTGCCAGACAACAGCTACATGAAGAACTGTTCCATTTCATACAAATTACATACGAAACGAGGGGCGTAAGTATGGCCCAAATCACGAAAAAAATTTCATGTAAATATGGGCTGTAAAGTGCTCACCTTCAGACTTTCGGCACTTGTGCAGCTTCACTGTTGTGAAACACATCTCTTCCACAAAACATGTACTTACAGATGTTGAGCTACGAGTAGAGTTCATGTTTACTAGCCTCTTCTGGTTCGAATGACCGTTCCTGTCGCACCTCTGAATACTGATCATACCTCACAGGACACTGTATACTGCCTACGTTGACAAATAGAGAGTATTAGACGTTGTAGTGTAGCGATAGATTTTTGAGATGCTGAGAGAGGGAATGCCGTAATGTATCAGAACAGAGAAGTACTGCAGTAACTTTACAGAGCTGTGATAAGAAGCGGATGACATCAAGAGCAAGCCACCGTTAAATAAGGTGTACGACCGAGCTGTTCACTTTCTGCTATCTTATTCAGCAGATACATTCAGAGGACTCTAGATGATTTTAGGGACACACTAGGACTTGTAGTAGGAATTAAAATTGAAGGTAAGATAACAGACATATTGAGATTTTCTTATGATACTGCAGCGTTAAGTGAATGTGCGGAACTACAGAAGCGAGATGCAGATGAAAGTCAGCCCCATTTCTTCCTAACATGCAAATTAATAAAGTTAAGACAAAAATCTTGATGAGTAGTCAAAATACCGTTGCTCAGTGCTCACTTAACAATGAGGGACTGGAGACAATGGAATCCTTTGGCTTCCTATGGAGTAAACCCACCCTCAGACGGATCAAGGAAGGATATTGCAAGCCAAATAAAGCAGGCAACAGCTGTTTTCAACAAGAGCAGGAACCTTACATATCTAGTTTCATAGCCCAATACCTGAGGAAAGACCTCATAAAGATTTTGTGTGGAGTGTGCCGCTGTACATATGTGAAATACGGACAATCGAGGAGGCGGAAAAAAACTGATAGCCTTCGAGGTGTGGTTCTATCGCAGCAGGCTCAAGATTTTCTGTGAAAATAACGTATTAAACGAACTGGTGCACTGCAGGGTAGATAACGTTCAGCTATGTCTCCTAAAGCTTATTGAACGCCACATGTGTCAGCCATGTGCTGAGACATTATGGTGTCATTAAAGGTGTTGCTGAAAGGACAGCAGAAAGGAAGAACACAAGAGACAAACACAGTCTAGTATACATCAACCGTATCGTGGACGACACAAGTTCCACCACCTATGCTGCACTAAAGGAAAAGGCCGGAGACAGAAATGCTTGGCAAATTGCTGATAGCCAACCTGATAGTTAAAGACCAAAGAAGAAGAAGGAGATCATGATAAGTTTGAGTAATTAGCCTGTGCTACATGTGAAGCGAGAAATGCACCTACACCCCCAAAAACATACGTTCTCCTTATTAGGTGCATTGTGCTGCCACCTACTGCCAGGCACTCCATGTCAGCGACCTCAGTAGTCATTAGACATCGTGAGAGAGTAGAATGGGGCGCTCTGCAGAACTCACGGATTTCGAACATGGTCAGGTGATTGTGTGTCACTTGTGACATACGTCTGTACGAGACGTTTCCACATTCCTAACCATTCCTAGGTCCACTGTTTCCGGTGTGACAAGGAAGTGGAAACGTGAAGGGACACGTACAGCACAAAAGGATACAGGCTAGCCTCGTCTGTTTGACAGAGACCACTGACAGTTGAAGAGGGTCGTAATGTGGAATAGGCAGACACTATCCTTACCACCACGAATTCCAAACTGCGTCAGGATCCACCGCCAGTACTATGACAGGCGGGAGGTGAGAAAACTTGGATTTCATGGTGGAGTGGCTGTTCATAAGCCACAGATTACACCAGAAAAAGCCAAACGACGCCTCTGTTGGTGTAGGGAGAGTAAACATTGGACGATTTAACAGTGAAAAAGCGTTGTGTGGAGTGACCAATCACGGAACATAATCTGGCCATCCGATGGCAGGGTGTGGGTATGGCGAATGCCCGGTGAACGTCATCTGTCAGCATAAAATTCGGAGGCGGAGGTTTTAGGGTGTGGTCGTTTTTCTCATGGAGAGGGCTTGCATTCCTTGTTGTTTTGCGTGGCACTATCACAGCACAGGCTTGCATTGATGTTTTAAGCACCTTCTTGCTTCCAACTGTTGAATAGCAACTCGAGGATGGCCATTGCATCTTCCAACACGATCAAGCACCTGTTCATAATGCACGGCCTATCGCGGTGTGGTTACACGACAATAACATTCCTGTAATGGACTGGCCTGCACAGAGTCCTGAAATGAATCCCACAGGACACCTGTGGGATGTTTTGGAACGCCGACTTCGTGTCAGCGCTCACCCAATGACATCGATACCTCTCCTCAGCGCAACAATCCGTTAAGATTGGGCTGCCATTCCCCAAGAAACCGTCCAGCATCTGATTGGACATACGCCTGCGAGAGTGGAAGCTGTCATCAAGGCTAGGTGTTGGCCAACAACACATTGAATTGCAGCATTACCGATGGAGGGAGCCATGAATTTGTGAGTAATTTTCAGCCAGATGTTGGGATACTTCCGATCACATTGTGTACCTCGCACACACTGCTCTGTTAACCTCCTACTACGAGTAAATTTTTTGTCAATCCGCGACAGCTGTGTTAAAGTAAATGTTTTTAGTACATCAAATCATAATTTGTACGCTTTACCTCAAACTTGTTACTCAGTCTGGCACAGAGTATAATCCTCACCATAGTTCTAGCTGTAACTTAATCAGCTTAATTCTAAAGCAGCCTGTATCTGTAGAAAACAAAGTAATTCCACTTCATAGACTAACATCCATTAAGGATGTGGTAATACCCTGTTAATGATCTTTTTGGTTCCAAAACTTAAGTATTATGGTGTTGAAAACTAATGTGGGCATAGTATCTCTAGCAGTACCTGCATGGAGACACGTCGTAAACCTATCATTCGCCTCAATGAGAGACAGTAATAATTTCTCGTAACCTGGGCCCCTGCACTTCTTATCAAGTTAAATTGATAATATGGACTGACAATCCTTTTACAAGATCACGTTTGTTTCAATGTTCGAAGAAACGTCGTAACAGAGCAAAGGAAACCCCACGAAATTGGATCGAATTGTGCTCTCATTGTGTGAGTAGTGTTGCAAGAGAGATGACAATGTTCTTTAGGTCAGACGATCATTTATTTACACAGATGGAATGTTTATGAGGCCGGATATATCCTACTCAGTTGTTTCAAGAGATCATGCCAAAGTACCGCTATCAATTACTAGATGTAGTAATTATACCATTTCAACCATCCGTGTTAGATGGGATATAATAACCTTCTTGTTTGGCAACAATCGTTGAAGTGTTGTAACTGTTGTGGCTGCCTTATCCGTCCTCTAACGTTTCACATGTTCTTTGGTGGTATTCATGGTGTCAATTATTCCCAGCTGCTGGTTTCACGTCCACTGACCCCTACGTAGCACGCAGAAGTGCTCTTCTCCACTTAGAGGTTTGCCTAATTGTACTTATTTGTATATAAGTACATAGGAAGTATTGCCTTTTATTGTGATATTTCTTTGCGCTAATGTGACTGTTGAAGGTGTGACTGACTAGACGAGTGTATGCTGCTGTGGTCCAGATTTGCATCACACAGCAGCATCTAAAGGACCTCCGCTATCCTTGATAGCAAATGACAACGGCAGCAATCGCAACTATAGCCAGACGTTCGTACCCTCACTAGCAACCGTATAATTTTTCAGCAATGAAACAGTAGGATATTTTGCCGAAGTCTTACATCTCTGTAAGAGACAAGCCAATCATAAATGGTATTCCACAGAAAATGCCATAAGTTGCACTAGGTCAATTACGACTTTATCCCAAACTGAAATTCAGCTGCTGATATTGCAGCATTGCCTGGTACGTGCACTACTGGTAAACGGATGTGTCTCCGACTGGTAGCAGCCTTCGGACCGTTGAGACCCGTCATGACGGAGTTCTACAGTTGGCGGACTCACAATCGTTGTAGGCTAGCGTCTGTAACACGAGTAATATTTGCCGAACCCGTGACAGTTTTACAACGGACACTTACATTCCCTGAGTAGTACTTTATATTTACATTTGGGTCTTCGAACCAACGGTTGCTATATTATTGGATTCTAATATGGTGAATCAGTCTGTTAATACTTCATGTAAAGATGAGGGCAACTGCATTTTACAGTCATAGAGATACGTGCAACTCATGAGATTTCCTCGATTGATATCACCTGCCTAAGTGGCTAGTTCTGCAATGTGTACGATCAGAGACGTAACTGTTTCCTCATCGCTCTCACACGCATACTCTTAATGTTAGTAATTAGTCGACTCACCTCACTGGGGCCCTCCTGCGGCGCATCGACCAGTACCATATCTCGTTCCTCGGAGCAAATCTCTCTCTGTGTAGTGAGCTCCTTGTGTTGATCCTTAAACGGTGGATTATCTTCTGCGACTTTATTCACTTTGAAGCGCCCGATAACGTGGACCTGTGGGTGGTTTGATCTTATAGTTACTTACTCAGCTAGGATGGCGTATATCAATCATACATAAAGCTTCATATATTTCACTTAGCATTCTTAAACATATTATATATTAAATTAGCAGGTCTTAAATGTAGACTATAAGAAGACGTCAGTTAAAAACGAAGTTGTTAAATAAGGCAGAGAACTGTGGGATACGAGGATAAAAGGTCGATTATTAGTGGTAGGTTGACACGACTATTTCTAACTCATCCATGAATAGTTACGCAGGCACTTGATAGGAAAAGCTGAGACGATGTCCCTAGATTGGAATATAAGAAACAATTTACTACCGAAGCAGTACATAATGTGCGAGAAGACATAAAGAGTTTAGCTCACACAGAAGAATGAAACCAGCCTCTTAAGTGATAAATCTAACCACATGAGACATTTTTCGTGGCCTGTTTTGTATGTAACGTTCGTGAGGGTTTTTTCTTTACTACTTACCACAGTACAGCACAAAATTATGTATGCCAAATACGCAGTAAAGTACCGTTTTCGTAAACCCTGTCTGGTGCCATAGTCAAACTCCGTTAACTTCACTAACCCAACGAATCTAAATCAATTCCCACCAAGAAATAAGAGTTTTTGTTGAAACTGACGTCAGCGATTTTCGTATCTAACACTAGATCTCCATATTATTTCCTGAATCTGGGCGATTGTTTAAATGAGTATCGGGGAATCCTACAGACTGCGTGTTGAAGACAGCCGGCCGCGGTGGTCTCGCGGTTCTAGGCGCTCAGTCCGGAACCGCGCGACTGCTACGGTCGCAGGTTCGAATCCTGCCTCGGGCATGGATGTGTGTGATGTCCTTAGGTTAGTTAGGTTTAAGTAGTTCTAAGTTCTAGGGGACTGATGATCACAGATGTTAAGTCCCATAGTGCTCAGAGCCATTTGAACCATTTGTTGAACACAGGCCACCAAAAGAAGAGAGCGTGTGTCGGTGTCAGGCGACAGTATAGAGCGCGAGGCGTGAGCTTCACGGCAGAGGCACTGTCCGTGTCTGCATCCTAAACGACGGAAAGCTGATCTGTACGTTTTAACTTGGCGTGTCCACTGGCGCAGAGGGGGCATATCGTGAGTTGGCAGCTGCAGGTTGTGTTCCCATGTTGTGGGAACTGATAGGTCCACAACGGTGAAAAGGTAAGCCTGGAGTGGGACGAAAGAGCATCTGGATCTTACGTGCTTAACAGCACGGCTCCCTGAGATGACAGTCTGCTGCGAAGCTAACTGAAATTTTGTTGACTCTGCTAAGAAACGTGCGAGCACTGACATAGGATAATGCAAATAAATTCTGGAGTGGAAGAACGGAACTCACATGTGTCTACATGGAGAACGTCTGATTGGCTGAACGTGACAGAGGACAGATGGTGGGAGTCAGAAGTTGCCTGTTTCTCAGCTCCAGCACAATGAACCTATGACTGGTATATTATGTTAAACTAAATAGGGAAGGGAGATTTCGGCACTGTTACAAGGGATCTGATTGGCTGGTACTCAGGAGAGTAACAGTCACTGATTATCCGAAACCACGCACACTCCGAAAAGTAAATAAAATTTCTGATACTTACTGGGAGCGCTCTGAAGAGCAAACTTCCGTCAGAGACTCGCCAGCGGACACTTCAGTTGAGAGATACACACAGGGTTTCGGCTCTGAGGGAGAGCAGTCTTCAGTACAGGTGAGATGACTGAGAGTGCTGCAGCCACTACGGCAGCCGCCCGCGGCCACAGGTAACGCTAAGTATGGTGAGCGACAGCGGCGTTCGCTAACTAAGCTGCACGGTGTATGTAAGGATTTCAGACTGACATTAAGACTTCCACCGTTCAGTTGAGTTTACTGGTAATCTCGAACACAACATCTACTCAAGTCAAGGCAATGGGTGCAGGCACGAGTATTTCTGCAGTTCTTTCGTATATGATTAATATTCGGGAAGCACTGTGGAACTATAGCGAACGTGGTTGCTTTCCCAGACTAATTAACTAATCTTTGCCAAGGTATGTGTATTTTAGTTACGGTGTAAAGTAAGTTAATACACCACTGGCCATTAAAACTGCTACGTCAAGAAGAAATGCAGATGATAAGCGGGTATTCATTGGACAAATATATTATACTAAACTGACTTGTGATTACTATTTCACGCAATTTCGGTGCATAGACCCTGAGAAATCAGCACCCAGAGCAACCACCTCTACGCCTGGGCATTGATTCAAACAGAGCCTGGATGTCGTGTACAGGTACAGCTGCCCAAGAAGGTTCAACACGATACCACAGTTCATCAAGAGTAGTGACTGGCGCATTGTGACGAGCCAGTTGCTCGGCCACCATTGACCATACGTTTTCAGTTGGTGAGAGATTTGGACAATGTGCAGGCCAGGGCAGCAGTCCAACATTTTCTGTATCCAGAAAGGCCCATACAGGACCTGCAACATGCGATCGTGCATTATCCTGCTTAAATGTAGGGTTTCGCAGGGATCGGATGAAGGGTGGAGCCACGGGTCGCAACACATCTGAAATGTGACGTCCACTGTTCAAAGTGCCGTCAATGCGAACAAGAGGTGACAGACGTGTAACCAATGACACCTCATACCATCACGCCGGGTGACACGCCCGTATGGCGATGACGAATACACGCTTCTAATGTGCGTTCACTGCGATGTCGCCAAACACTGATGCGACCATCATGATGCTGTAAACAAAATCTGGATTCATCCGGGTACATCATCGCAGGCGCTCCTGTCTGTGGTGCAGCGTCAAGGGTAACCGCAGCCATGGTTTCCGAGCTGATAGTCCATGCTGCTCCAAACATCGTCCAAATGTTCGTGCAGATGGTTGTTGTCTTGCAACCGTCCCCATCTGTTGACTCAGGAATAGAGAGGTGGCTGCACGATCCGTTACAACCATGCGCATAAGATGCCTGTCATCCCTACTGCTAGTGATACGAGGCCGTTGGGATCCAGCACGGCGTTCCGTATTACCCTCCTGAACCCACCGATTCCATATTCTGCTTGCAGTCATTGGATCTCGACCAACGCGAGCACCAATGTCGCGATACGATAAACCGCAATCGCGATAGGCTACAATCCGACCTTTATCAAAGTTGGAAACGTGATGGTACGCATTTCTCCTCCTTACACGAGGCATCACAACAACGTTTCACCAGGCAACGCCGGTCAACTGCTATTTGTGTATGAGAAAGCGGTTGGAAACTTTCCTCATGTCAGCACGTTTTAGGTGTCGCCCCCGGCGCCAACCTTGTGTGAATGCTCTGAAAAGCTAATCATTTGTATGTCACAGCATCTTCTTCCTGTCGGTTAAATTTCGCGTCTGTAGCACGTCATCTTCGTGGTGTAGCAATTTTAATGGCCAGTAGTGTACTTCATGAACATACTAGTTTTCTGTTCGTGTGCGCCTGTGTTTAACATGACGTCTGTTCTTTCAGTAGTATCATAAACGCGCTATTTATATTTTTATAACGCCGCTAGGACCAAAATTCGTTAAATAAATTCAATTTATTATTTTTGGCCTTGTCCAATACCTTTAACTAAACTCCTGTGATCCTATAGGAAGCGATTTGTTAATCGGTAAGGTCACCAGGTACAGATACTTGTGACTGCCACAGAGGTATGTCGACGGCTTCGTCGTAACCTCACAACGGGAGCTTCCTAACGAAAACGTAATTTATTTTTACATTATTATGAGGAATCTTGTACCAAAGAAAAGTGTTACTTTCAATTAAGAGTGAATAACGTGGAGTTATTAATTACCTGTATGTCAGTTGCCCTGATATAACATTACTCGTTATACTGAAAGTATTTACTGACACGTAGCAGATTTTCGCGCTGTTCCCGTATAGTATCGGAGCCCCTATATCTGCTGTAAGATTATTAACGCAGCACAATTGTATCAGTTCACACCTGTGATATTAGAGCCCTTTATATCTGTGTACATTGTCCTTGCTCTTAATTAGTATCTTTACGTGCTAAAACTCCAGTTATTGAACTGATCGCAGACGAAGTGGACATACAGATGGGATGACATCTGGTTTCGTCTTCGGAGTAATCCTATCAGAACCTGCACCAATGCTCCTGGGCCATCTCTGATTCGCTCCAGTGAGAGGCAGTAACACATTTTTGCGAGTTCTGCCATTGACGTCGTGTGTGCTCTATCGACTCTTATTACTACTATTTCACACAAATAGTCTGGCTAACTTAAGTAGTTGCAAACTCACGCTTATCTCATAACGTGAACAATTGTTGATGGAATTATAATAAACCAGAAAAGACTGCACTGATGCTCTTCATGTGTCAGGTCTGTTTTAAAAAATTTAAGTTGTTCTCGGTATGCCATTTGTGTCAGTCACAGAGAATTTCATTATACCGTCGGAATGTACTCGAAGTCTGATTAACTTCGACTAATTCTTACCAAGTTTCCTGCTATGTTAAGGTAGTCACTTCGCTTCTACCAAGTACGTTAGATGAGTCATCACTTTCTTGCAGGCATAAATCGCCGAACTGTGGTAATTGATTTCGAGTGCTTTATTGGTTCCCTAGTGTCTCATAAGTGCCACTGATGCTATATGGGGCGTCATTGACATTCAGCTTGTGGTTTCGTACGAGGGTATCCTACTGAAGTGTTCAGTTCCGTCAACAGTCTGGGCTAATATCACTTATACCTATATATTTACGTACATGGCAGTTTTCTCTTTGATGTGATAGGTCCTGGCCCCAGTATTTGTGCTCAGTTAAATTCACGTCGGCCAATCGGATTGCGGTTCTCCGTGTTTACATAAATCACATAAAACGGTTATCGGCATACTTTCGTTTAAAATGTGTCAAACAGTTTCATTCCCCGTCATTCCACACTTCGAACTACATCTATAATGAATTCGTCGACAGCCACGCGGGGTTAGCCGAGCGGTCTAAAGGCGCTGCAGTCATGGACTGTGCGGCTGGTCCCGGCGGAGGTTCGAGCCCTCCCTCGGGCATGGGTGGGTGTGTTTGTCCTTAGGATAATTTAGGTTAAGTAGTGTGTAAGCTTAGGGACTAATGACCTTAGCAGTTAGGTCCCATAAGATTTCACACACATTTGAACTTTTTTGAATTCGTCGACAATGGAAGCCGTTCGCTAGTCTTACCTCTAATCTACGATACTGATGGACGGATGTGTCTCCGAGTGGCAGTAGTCATTGGCCAGTTGTGAGTCGCACAGCTGCAGATCTATAATTTGTGCACATGAAGCTGTTTGAAGCTGCTGTGTTTCACACAAGTTTTAAAATCGTAACCCGTGGATAATTTACACCGGGCCTTACTGTCCCACAATAATAACTATCCGTACGACCCAAGATTTACATCATTACCTTGTAACCAATCTATCATTTGATTGCAATAAAGTGAATCACTTAAACTATCCTTCCGGAATTTATAGTCGAGGAGGTATGTCTGGAGAATCAGAAATTCTCGATAGACGTGATCTGGCAGAGTGGCTGATTCTGAAATGAGTGCAGTTTAAGAAGTACCTGTTGTTTCTCAGCTCTCAACCTGTCTGTCCGCCTCTCCCTGCCTGCCCTCCACGGCAGTAATGACGCTGACTTACCCCAGCAGGGCCCTCCTGCGGCGCGGCGACCAGTTTATTCTGACGTCTCTTGCGACGACGGGGACGCTGCTCGGTGTGTTTGCGCTCGCGGTCATCAGACGGTGGTATTTCTTCGGCTGCCTTTCTCTTCTTGACGCGCCCAACAGCATGGCCCTGTAGATGGTTTGGTTTTACTATCGCTTATTCAGCTAGGATGCCGTATGTCTAACAGAAGAAAACTTTAGACATTTGACTTAGCTTTGTTAAATATATGGTATTTTAAGTTAGCAGACCACAATTGTGTCTAATAACGAATGTGAAATATGATGCTATAGGCGTTTGTCAAAAAATAATATATCAATTAGAGATAGGGAACAGAGAGGCACGCGAATGAAAAAGGTACAGAATGTTTTAATGGGGCACACTTAACAAAATAAAGGTTGGTTGACAAGAATAATGATAAGGCATCTAGGAATAATGAACCGAGTGATGACCTCAGATGTTAACTCCCATAGTGCTCAGAGCCATTTGAACCATTTGAATAATGAACCCCGCACCTGAAAGGAGAAGAACGTGAAGGTGTGCAAAGCGTATAAACACCAGATTCTTGTCTGCGCACGGTAGGTGGATCAAAACAAAATGTCCACACACTCTGTGACCAAAATGGTACTGAAACAGAGGATGACAGACTAAAGGCCGAAATACTAAATGTCTTTTTCCAAAGATGTTTCACAGAGGAAGACTGCACTGTAGTTCCTTCTCTAGATTGTTGCACAGATGTCAAAATGGTAGATATCGAAATAGACGACAGAGGGATAGAGAAACAATTAAAATCGCTCAAAAGAGGAAAGGTCGCTGGACCTGATGGGATACCAGTTAGATTTTACACAGAGTACGCGAAGGAACTTGCCCCTCTTCTTGCAGCGGTGTACCGTAGGTCTCTAGAAGAGCGTAGCGTTCCAAAGGATTGGAAAAGGGCACAGGTCATCCCCGTTTTCAAGAAGGGACATCGAACAGATGTGCAGAACTATAGACCTATATCTCTAACGTCGATCAGTTGTAGAATTTTGGAACACGTATTATGTTCGAGTATAATGACTTTCCTGGAGACTAGACATCTACCCTGTAGGAATCAGCATGGGTTTCGAAAAAGATGGTCGTGTGAAACCCAGCTCGCGCTATTCGTCCACGAGACTCAGAGGGCCATAGACATGGGTTCCCAGGTAGATGCCGTGTTTCTTCACTTCCGCAAGGCGTTCGATACAGTTCCCCACAGTCGTTTAATGAACAAAGTAAGAGCATATGGACCATCAGACTAATTGTGTGATTGGATTGAAGAGTTCCTAGATAACAGAACGCAGCATGTCATTCTCAATGGAGAGAAGTTTTCCGAAGTAAGAGCGATTTCAGGTGTGCCGCAGGAAAGTGTCATAGGACCGTTTCTACTCACAATATACAGAAATGACCTTGTGGATGACATCGGAAGTTCACTGAGGCTTTTTGCAGATGATGCTGTGGTGTATCGAGAGGTTGTAACAATGGAAAATTGTACTGAAATGCAAGAGGATCTGCAGCGAATTGACGCATGGTGCAGGGAATGACAATTGAATCTCAATGTAGACAAGTGTAATGTGCTGCGAATACATAGAAAGAAAGATCCCTTATCATTTAGCTACAAAATATCAGGTCAGCAACTTGAAGCAGTTAATTCCATAAATTATCTGGGGGTACGCATTAGGAGTGATTTAAAATGGAATGATCATATAAAGTTGATCGTCGGTAAAGCAGATGCCAGACTGAGATTCATTGGAAGAATCCTAAGGAAATGCAATCCGAAAACAAAGGAAGTAGGTTACAGTACGCTTGTTCGCCCACTGCTTGAATACTGCTCACCGGTGTGGGATCCGTACCACATAGGGTTGATAGAAGAGAGAGAGAGAAGATCCAACGGAGAGCAGCGCGCTTCGTTACAGGATCATTTAGTAATCGCGAAAGGGTTACGGAGATGACAGATAAACTCCAGTGGAAGACTCTGCAGGAGAGATGCTCAGTAGTTCGGTACGGGCTTTTGTTGAAGATTCGAGAACATACCTTCACCGAAGGGTCCAGCAGTATATTGCTCCCTCCTACGTATATCTCGCGAAGAGACCATGAGGATAAAATCAGAGAGATTAGAGCCCACACAGAAGCATACAGACAATCCTTCTTTCCACGAACAATACGAGACTGGAAGAGAAGGGAGAACCGATAAAGGTACTCAGGGTAACCTCCGCCACACACCGTCAGGTGGCATGCGGAGTATGGATGTAGATGTAGATGTAGTACACAACATATGAAGAAAGCTGAAACAAGTCAATAGATATATGACTCGAAAAACATACATTGTCTGTGATCCATTTTGTGTATAACGTTTGTAATGCATCTTTGTTCACTAATTGCGACAGTTGAGCAGAAGTGTACGCACAAAAAAGAACATAGTAAAATACGCAAGCAATTGTAAACAAGAAAATTTGCTAGCGAGGACCTACATTTATTTTTATAATACTCTCTGTTACCACCTTAATTTCTCTCACGTGATCCTCTGATCGTCACGTGAATATACGTGTAAAGCTCTATGGCGCCGCCTAGTCTTCTCCGAATTCACATTCTGGAAGACTACACAAAGAGATTACGACAACATCGTTACCTTTCGTTTAAGAGCCCTCACACTATACAACTCTCTGCTATATCTTCGTGTGGTTTGGTCTGGTTACTTATATTCTTATTAACTATTCTTCGTGTTTCAAAACCTTACTCTGCATGTGGCATTGATGGGGGCCACAAGCACTGGAACGGTGAAGCATATTACGTCGCATTGGTATCGTGTCTGTTTCTCCTGCAGCTACTGAATAGAAGTTGAAGTCGGATTTGTGCCTCTTATTACCGACAGCATGTGCCCAGTGCAGTTCATAGCAGCACTTAGTTTCATGAACAGGTATTGAAGCTAACACTCCGTATGATCGTACATCGTGTACTGGACACTTGAGGTAGCATGTAAGACTGAATCGACTGTTAACATGCGTTTTTAGCTTGTACTTCAAACGAGTGGAATATTCCGTATCCTTTTAAGTTTACAACGGAAGTTCACTTTCCACAGCAATATCATTCCGTTGTATGTTACATTTATTTTAGGATATTGTAACCACTGCTATTTTGTATTAATGAATTACAACAAAGTGAGTTCCTTACCTAGTCCCACGTGTAAAAATGACAGAGCTGTCTGGGAGAGTGACTGATTCTGTGCTGTACACCCGGTAGTACTGATGTTTGCTCACCTCTGCACGGCCGTCCTTCCGAGTATCGTCGTTACTATTCTCTTCTTTCTTCATGCGAGGGGCAGGTCCTGGAGTCGGTTGACAGGGAAAGATCTCGAAGATGGACGGATATTCTGGCTCCCTTCTCTCTCTGAAGCGTCCGTACTCCATAAACTGTGGGTGTTTTGTTTTTGCTGTTACTGACTCATGTAGTATTGCAAATATCTAACACATAGGAATACTCTAGAGATTCGACTTACCACCCTTGAATGGATTTTATATCACAAAGGCACTTGTAAGTGTAAAGTCTGAAGAATGTGTTACATAGTGTTATACGGAGTGGTTATATAATGAGACTGCTGCTGAGAAATCCTAAACTAGTTAACGGCCACTTGAAACCAAAACTTTTGTGTAGGTGCTAACTGTAGAAGATATTAAGCAGATTTTGCCAATGCAGTGTGGTAAACATACTGATATAAAAAGATTAGCCCATGAAGAAGAATGAAACCAGTCAAGAGACTCATGTTCCATAACCATAACTGATTAACTTTGGCCCAGGGTGTGTATAACGTCTATGATGCTGTTTTGTTTACTAATTACACAGCACATGTGTATGCATACATGTGAACACTAAGTACATAGTAAAATTTGCATGCAAATGTAAACATGAAACTTGGAAACGATAATATAAAGTTATGCTAATAATACTACCCTAAATCATCTGCTGAATTAAATTAATTAATCTAATACCTTGTTAATAGCATATAAATTAGGTGTCCTGATAAATTATTAGATGGAATAGATTTAGCCACATATAATAATTCAGATTCATCGCACGGTGTAATAGTTCCTGAAGTTGTATAGTCTCTAAAGATAGTATATCTTTTTTTCTTTAATGATTGACACCCATAATGTTACTCCATATGTACATCGCTATTCTTTTTAATTATTGTTTTATTATAGGGCAATTGTGTCGTTTAGGTACCTCCCTAAGTAAACATACTTGATCTACCGTTACAGAATATCTTTCAATGGCCTAAATGGTTTCCAGTTTTTTTGGTAACATCTAAGTTTCATTGGCAAATGTTCTTGTATGTTTATAGTTCCAGAACTTCCGCTTTGATGCAACAAAGGCAGTATTTCTCCATCGAATAATGTAGCACTGTTATCAAATGGAAAAACAAGCAAGTATTCGTAAGCGCCAATGCTTTCAATCAAATTTTTCCTACTAATAAATGCAAGGAGCGTTCTAATGCAAACCAGACGAACAATGAGCCATTAGATCGGTCCCATCGGCCATCATTCCGTAATACTTTCGATTTCCACAGGGTTTCCAATAATCAGTGTTGTACTATGCACCAATGGTATTCTTTAAGGGAGTAATCTTAACTGTCACTCGTGCTACGGCTCCTTAACAGCACTTATGCTGACGCATTGGCGATGATATTATGGTTATAGCACAGAGACTATCTGGGGATACGTATTGACTGGCAGAGTCAGTGTTCTTTTTGTGACGAAATAGCCTGTCTATTGCCCCTGAGTAGAGCATGACTATTCCGAAACAGTGACTCTTTTGCACGGTTTACGCTTTTGATGTTGAAACTGGTACCTCAGAATGCTTGTCTGAGACACAGGCAAGGCTTTCATCAGGGTAATAAGCCGACAAACTTTTTATTGTACTGGTTCGCTATCTTCAGACGTAGTGGGTCGAGATTTCCACCACACTATGTGATACGTGTGGCCAGGAAAGAGCATATGGTCTAAAACATTTCCTGTCTGTCTCCATTCTTGAATCACACTTCGGTCGTTTAGCTCAGCTCAAACAGTGATAAAATAACTACTTCTGCAAGCAACGCCTTCAGCAGCTTTCAGGGTCGTCAATGAGGTCTGGTTTAACCTGAAAGTAATTCACCCAATGTCCCATTCGTTCATTAAAGAATTCACCCTCGGAGGAGCTTACTGCTGTCGTGAGCCGAAAACCAAAATTCCACAATTCTGGTTACAGTTTGCCATCAGACAGTAACGTGTTCATATCGTGGTGCCTTTACTTAGATTAAGTTTCCGATTATGTGTAATAGGTGTAGGATGCCGTTTGGTCCACACAGTATCTTGACAGGAAAATGTACCTTGAAACATTCGCCACCTCTGGTCCTCTCTAATGAAGCGCAGTAATATTTTTCACGATTTATCCTACACAGTTCATGTTCGCTACGTTTTCATACAAACTGTGCAAATAAACAATCTGCTTGCAGGATCCCACTTGTCTCAACGGGTCACTTGGGCCAATATTATTAAGGTAATCGGAATTATCCTCCATAACGGTTTCGAGAGAAAGAATATAGGGGACTTGTAACCAAGCATATGGAATCGCAGAAGCACTCTTCTTCCTTTTACGATCAACGTTCGTCTAGCTGTCGCTTTCTTGGACGCATTATTCGTTGGACGTTGTGTACTCACAACTCTCTGTCCATCTCCTCGCGCCCTTCACTCTGTCTTTCTCGTCCCACCACTCTCTCCATCTTTCTACTTCTCACTAGTCTGTGGCCGAGCGGTTCTAGGTGCTTCAGTCTGGAACCACGCGACTGCTGCGGCCGCAGGATTCGAATCCTGCCTCGGGCATGGATGTGTGTGATGTCCTTAGGTTAGTTAGGTTTAAGTTGTTCTAAGTTCTAGTTCTAGGGGACTGACGACCTCAGATGTGAAGTCCCATAGTGCTCAGAGCCATTTGAACCATTCTCTCCTTCCATCTTCTCATCCTTTCTCTGTGCTCCCCCTCTATCTATGCACTCCTTTCCCTTATGTCGACCTCCTGATCCCCCCTCTATTTCCACTTCCTCGTACCCCTCCCTCTTATTCCTTCTTCTCATTCTTCCCTCCCTCCTTCTGTTTGACCGTCTCCTCCTCTTCCCCTGTTCAATCCATTTCTGGATCCCCCCCTCTCTCTCCATCTTCTTCTCCCCTTTCTCCACCCTTCTCTATTCTGCCTGTCAAAGTCATGCTCTTCCTCTTTCCTTTCACTGTCCATCTCCTCCTCTCCCTTCTCTCTGCCCATTTCTTCCTCCACCACTCCTTGTCTGTCACCTCCTCTCACTATCTGTTTCGATCTCCTCCTTTTCCCGCACTGTATATCCACATCCTCCTTTCCCCTTGTTTGTCCATGTTATCACTTCCACAAGTATAGGAGGCTTGTGATTCTCATCTCACAATATGTTTTTCCCAGATCGTAATGAATATGTGTACCAAATATGTTAAACATATAGGATGACATTTTTGTAGTGTCTTTGACAGTGTATGGACATGACAACTATGTTTCACATTTATTTAAAATACAGAGTCCGCCAGAAAAATGTATACACTCTTTGTCAGGCTCTATCGAGATATCGATAATGTCATTCGATTTGAGTTACGAGTGTGTTGTAGTAAGATCTTTGGCTCAACAGGTGTTAGTACTTTTATCTTGGAATTGAGAAAACAAGATGGTCGGAGCACGCTTGACATTCGAGCAACGAAAATGTATAGTGAAGTGATTTTTTAGGGTTGATAATGCCGTTGAAGTGAAACGTCGGTGCAGGCGGGAGATGGAAAAGGAAACCGCCAACCCGCCTAACAATTAAATGCATCATTGACAAGTTTGAATTGCGTGGAACGATTTGTGATATTCATAAAGGAAGATCAGGAAGACAGCGTACAGCTTCAAGTCCTGCTTCGTCGGCACTCGTGTTGAAAATTATTTTGCAAATTCTACTCAGACGTCTGCTACGCAATGTGCACGTGAAGTGAGGGTCAGCAGTACAAGTATACGAAGAACCCTCAAAGCTGCAAAGTTGAAAGGTTACATTTCACGATTACTGAACGCGATTTATCATGACGATCCTGATTGCCGAATGGAATTTTGCGAATGGTATCAGCAAATGGTAACGGATGACGAACAGTTTGTGACGAAGGTAGTGTGGAGTGAGGAGACGCAATTTAAACTTAATGGAACTGTGAATCTCCATGACAGTGTCTGCTGGACAGCGGAAAATCCGCATGTTTTATGTGGATAAAGCGCTCAGTCTGCCAGGGGTCCATTTGTGGTGTGGACTATCAACCAGGGGCTTAGTAGAACTCTCTTTCTTTGATGTTACTGTCACTGGAGAAACGCCCCTGGAAATTTTACACACACAAATTTTGCCATGTATATGTGCGCTTTGTGGAGCTGATGAAGAGGTCTTCTATCAACAGGACGGGGCGCCACCACACTACCACCTAGCCACACCATTTTTTTTCCTGGATGATAATTTTCGGGGGCAAGGTCTAACACCTATGGTCTTTTACTTGTGGGGAACTGTGAAAGATAACGTCTGTCGACGTAAGCCACGCACGCTGGAGGAACTTCGCCAGGACATTACAGTGACATGTGCAGCGATCTCCACTGTAACATTGACTGATGTAGTTGCGGCGACCGCTCGTCGTTCTGTTATGTGTATAGCCGCCAACGGTGAACGTTTTGAACAATTAAAGTAACAATGTGCGAAACTGTAGGTTATAAAACATGTGTGATAACTATTAAATGTAAAATAACACGTAAGTAATACTTTTCGTTCCTTAAAGTGTGTATAAATTTTTCTTGCGGACTCTGTATTTAACGTGTATTTGTAGATATATTTTACCTGTATCTCTAACGAAGTTCGTCCTGCAGATTCATTTCCACACTGCTCACTGTTTATGACATCAAATCTCCTGAGTTATATATGACGTACAAATAAATAATTTTCTAAGCACACTCTACGGGATTTGTGGATACGTCTGTGACAAGTGTTGTGAATGCAGTTGATAGTAAAGAACCAATAGATTAATAAGTCATCCATGATGTGTCAGTATTTCACGCTTCTTAGTCTTTGATATCATGTCTCCTCAGTTATATGTGGTACAACGATGGTAGACTCTGTGGTATTGTGAATACAGCCTGAAAAGAGGTGTCTCGTACACAGTAGTACAGAAGTAATAAATTAAAACTTGGTGCTGTGCGAACAGCGAAAATGTAGAAACGTCAAGCTAATTTCCTTTCTACATTTCCTGGAGTTGTCAACGAGAGAAATTTGCAAGACACTGAGTGCTCTCATTCTCAGGTCAAATGCTGAAAGCATGGAGTGTGGTTATTCGCGTGTTATGGGTTACACTGCTGTTTTCTGTGTGTGTCAGAATGTGTATAGGAGAGATGAGCGAAGAGGAGAGGGAAAGGAAGAGATGGACATCGAGACAAGGTAGAGGAGACGGACAGAGTGAGGGGAAGAAGAGATGGAAGTGAGAGAAGAGAGACAGGCGCATTGGACAGGAGATATTGTGAGAAAAAGATGAACGGATAGAAAGGGGGAGGAGTACATGAACATAGTGTGGGAGGAGGAAGTGAACGGAGCAAGACCGGGCTAGTAGATGGCCAGAGAGAGGTGGAAAGAGGAGATGGGAAGAGAGAAGTGGCAGAAGTAGACAGATAGAGGGAAGGGGCGTTTGGGAAGTGTGCATGAGGGAGATGGTGACGTAGTGGTCAATTGGAGAGGGAGAGTGTGTGAGTTAGTAGATGGAAGAGAGGAGACAGAAAAGGTGTGTATTTCTTCCTTTCTAATAATAAATTGGGAGAAATAAATACCCGGGCGCCCCCGTGTACTCAGCCAATAAATATATAAGAAACGGAAACTGGCTCTCAAAACTAAACTAACATCGCACAAAAATAAGCAAACCATAATTCGCACAGGTCAAATATGTTATTCTTTAAAAGTAAATCTTAAGAGAGCAATGAAAGTGGATAAACGAGGGGACATAGAACGAAAAGATTATAATGGATTTACGTGGTGGAGAGTGACCAGAAATATTGATGAGTTAGTATAACTCCATTCTTGCCAAAAGAAAATCGTGTACTTCAATGTTTAAAAGGCATGTGGAGTGGACAAGTGTGGGTGTATGTAAAGAATACAATGACCTGTGATGGGTATAATAGGTTCAAGGTCATGATAATATTACCGTAGGAAGCAATATGAAAAAGAAGAGTCTGATGACCTTAAAATATAATGGAGTTATGGTATTGCGTAGGTGACGGTTTTATATTTAGTTCTTACCATAGCAGAAGCCACATACACTGATCAGACTGAACATTATGACAACAGACCTACTATATATACACTACTGACCATTAAAATTGCTACACCATTAAGAAATGCAGATGATAAACGGGTATTCATTGGACAAATATATTATACTAGAACTGACATGTGATTACATTTTCACGCAATTTGGATGCATAGATCCTGAGAAATCAGTGCTCAGAACAACCACCTCTGGCCGTAATAACGGCCTTAATACGCCTAGGCATTGAGTCAAACAGAGCTTGGATGGCGTGTACAGGTACAGCTGCCCATGCAGCTTCAACACGATACCACAGTTCATCAAGAGTACTGACTGGCGTATTGTGACGAGCCAGTTGCTCGGGCACCATTGACCAGACGTTTTCAATTAGTGAGAGATTTGGAGAATGTGCAGGCCAGGGCAGCAGTCGAACATTTTCTGTATCCAGAAAGGCCCGTACAGGACCTGCAATATGCGGTCGTGCATTATCCTGCTGAAATGTCGGGTTTCGCAGGGATCGAATGAAGGGTAGAGTCACGGGTCTTAACACATCTGAAATGTAACGTCCACTGTTCAAAGCGCCGTCAATGCGAACAAGAGGTGACCGAGACCTGTAACCAACGGCACCCCACACCATAACGCCGGGTGATATGCCAGTATGGTGATGACGAATACACGCTTCCAATGTGTGTTCACCGCGATGTCGCCAAACACGGATGCGACCATCATAATGCTGTAAACAGAACCTGGATTCATCCGACAATATGACGTTTTAACATTCCTGCACCCAGGTTCGTCGTTGAGAACACCATCGCAGGCGCTCCTGTTTGTGATGCAGCGTCAAGGGTAACCGCAGCAATGGTCTCCGAGTTGATAGTCCATGCTGCTGCGAACGTCGTCGAACTGTTCGTGCTAATGGTTGTTGTCTTGCAAACGTCCCCATCTGTTGACTCAGAGATCGAGACGTGGCTGCATGATCCGTTACAGCCATGCGGATAAGATGCCTGTCATCTCGACTGCTAGTGATACGAGGCATTTGGGATCCAGCACGACGTTCCGTATTACCCTCCTGAACCCACCGATTCCATATTCTGCTAACAGTCATGCGATCTCGACCAAACCGAGCAATAACGTCGCGATATGATAAACCGCAATCGCGATAGGCTACACTCCGACCTTTATCAAAGTCGGAAACGTGATAGTACGTATTTCTCCTCCTTACACGAGGCATCACAACAACGTTTCACTAGGCAACGCCGGTCAACTGCTGTTTGTGTATCAGAAATCGGTTGGAGTCTTTCCTCAGGTCAGCACGTTGTAGGTGTCGCCACCGGCGCCAACCTTGTGTGAATGCTCTGAAAATCTCATCATTTGCATATCACAACATCTACTTCCTGTCGGTTAAATTTCGCGTCTGTAACACGTCATCTTCGTGGTGTAGCAATTTTAATGGCCAGTAGTCTATAAACACGTCCAGGCAATAGCGGCGTCACACGGCAAGGAATGACTGCTAGTCTGACACACGCTTGTGCATGTACTCTCAGTGACAATGTTGTTCTTTTGTGGAACAGGGAAGGCACGCGATCTATCTACGTTGGGCTGAGGTCAGATTATGGCCCAGAGGCTCGGCGTGACCATGCCGGGAATTGCACGACTTACTGAGTTTTCGAGAAGTGCTGTTGTGAATGACTTCAAGATGCAGCGAAAACAAAGTTAAAACCATGTCCTTACGTCGTGAGGTTGAGCGGCAACACCTCATTACAGAAGTCAAACTGCAAAAACCAGGACAGGTGTCGAACTGTGCCTAAACTAAGATCAAACTTTAAGGCTGCGCAGACTACAATTGAATCTGAGTACACAGAGCACCGAACACTCCTAACGAACGGACTCCACAACCGTCGACGCATGCGTGTGCCAGTGTCAGCACATGACGTCGGCAACTACGGCTGACCCGGGCACGTGACCGTCGACGCAGAAGTTGGCACAGTGGCAGAGCGTTTCATGGTCCGATGAATCCCAATACCTTCTTCATAATGCCGGTGGGAGGGTGCCAATCCATCGTCTTCCAGGTTAATAGCGCCTTCACACCTGTACTGCGGGATGGAGACAAGATGGCGGCGGCTCCATTATGCTCTGGAGAACATTCACGTGAGCATCCGTGGGTCCAGTTTAGCTTGTGCAAGGCACCGTAACGGCAGGGAGTACACTGTTTGCAGATCAAGTACATCCCATTATGACGATTACGTTTCCTGACAACTGTGGGATTTTCAGCAAGATAATGCACCATGTCACGAGTCCAGGAGTGTAGTGGAGTGATTTGACACACCTCAACCCGCCAGATCTGTACCCTACCGAACACACGTGGGGTGTGACCGAACGTGGCTTCAGAGCTTACAGCTCCCTTTCCAGGAATTTACTGGAATTGGGTGACTCGTGTGTGCAGACGTGGTGCCAACTCCCTCCAGCGACCTATCAAAGTGTCATTGCTTCCTTGCCACGACGTGACAGAGCTGTTATCCGTGCCAAAGGTAGACATACCGGCTATTAGGTACGTCGTCATATGTTCTGTCTGATCAGTGTATTTGTAAAGCCTGTATGTAGCAAAGTTCATGGGCAACTGAACGTATGTTCATGATAATACTGCTGTAGAAATTAATAATGAAAGCGAACAGACATTATATGATTTGCAATTATTAATAACACACCCACTATTTGATTTATACGGATTTATTTAATTGTTAGTATTCGACTATATAATACTACGCTCCTCATTTAAATATATGTTCATTATCTATGAAAATATAGTTGCTTCATAAAGACGTAAAATTATCTTAAGGTGAGATCTGAAACTCTTCATGGGAAGTGATCGTGGATGGCTGAGGGCAAAGAGATTTGGACAGTGAACCACCAACGATAAAGGAGAGCGTCTCCCGGAGTGTTCAGATGAACCTAACATGATACAACAATCATAATCTTTGAAGTGGATAAAATAAAAAACTGCACCCGGAAAGTCAGTGTGATAATGACAGCCATTTCATCGATTTTATATTCACGTTGAGAGCTTAAAGATATCAAATAAAGTCTAACAACAGTTCTCCAGAATTAGACGTAGACACCGAAAACGAGTGTATGTTTGTAAGGTCTAATTTAAGATTTAATATAAACCGGAAAACTAAAACAAGTTGTTGGAATATTGAAAAAAACTGGGACGTTAAAAGAACAGATTTTGCTACTAGAGTAAGCGTTACTAATTTCAGTACTGCTTTAACATCGCTGTGCCGTTTTTGATACGTATTGGAGTTACTCACCATGTTCAGATCCATTATTCCAGCATCAAGGTCTTTCTTCCACTCTTTTCTACTTGTGTAGCGCTCCACATAAGGTGTCGCTTCCTTCGTTTTCTGCGTTTTCTTCGTTTTCTTCGTTTTCTTCCTGCAGGGAATACACGAACAGCACAAGATGCTC
>NW_026045866.1:0-16123 GCF_023898315.1 Schistocerca nitens
CGACGTTCATCGCACATCCAGAACCATTGGAATTCTTCGCCAGCTTTGCGACTAAGTCTCCTAAGCCAGCCATACATGATCTGGGGCCCATTGGAATGAAATTCTCATGCCTTTTCGTTTGTTTATCAATGCTTATCGTAAAATTTCAAATACCTGAATATTCATTTACTGCTACACTTTAGTCTGAATAAAATGGGACACGCTTTTTGATTCCTAGACTACTGCAGGTTCTGGAGCCTCACATAAATACCTAATGTCAAGAGCTTCTCGAATCGCTGCCGCTTCTGCGGTGAAATATGAACAAGGTGGCGGCAGACGAAGTTCTTAGGAATACTTCAGCTGCGGGGGAAGTAATACGCATCTTTCTGCTGAAGTCTCTTGAAATTAAAAGCAATCAATATAAAAGTGAACAAAGTGCGTCAGTAAAGCTTAAAGTAGGCAATGAAACTGAAACTCATTGTGCCAAAGCAATTTTTCGTCGTACTGTAAATAGTGACTACCGAGATTTCACATCTGATACCGGAATGGATTTCTAAGTTGGTCTATGGATGTATCTGTTTGAACCTAACTGTAGATACTGTGCACCGAGTCTAATGCTTTCACTAGCAGAGGTCAAACACTCCTCATTTCCAATGCAGACCCTGTGTGTGGAAGACACCCTCATTTGTCGAAGGTGCGTGATTAATCTCTATTGGACTGCTGCCCTACTTGGCTATTAAAATATCTCTCGAGGTACTGACGTCGACATGCAGTAGAGCTTCAACAACGTCTCCTAGTAAGACATTCTTGTAAGCTGATCGCATTTCTCCAAGGCCCAAAAGCCTGCACCCGAATTCTATTAAGTAAAACTGATGAAGTGCACCTTTCGCAACGGTGTGGTACAACGATCATTCTGATCGATGATGCAGCGGACGAAGACACAGTTACAGTGGTCACACCGTCAAGTTCCAGCTGCAGGTCTCATTGCGTTAATGCTGCTTCTTTTCGTGGTTGCATAGAGGGCTGATGACAACTGTAGAAAATTTCTTAGTCAAACTGTTGGGTCGTTGGCAGTCATACAGTCATTAGGCATAGAGATTTGGTCTTTAAGTGTAGAAGAAAAGCGATAAATCATTTGCATACTAGAGAGATTTAACCTCTGGTGTAATGATGTTCTTCATATCTCGTGTGTATTTTAAAAACAGAGTAGTACGGTGATCTGAGCGTTTAGGGAGTCCTCTTGAGTTTGTATGAGTAATTTTTTCTATTCTTACACACTTGGTACTGCGCTTTGGAAACATCTGAACACAAAACAAAATAAGTCTTTCAAGAGCTCTTTCAGTAAACGCCGACAAGCCGACAACGGCATAGGTATGTAGGAAGTTGGACTTCCAGGCACCGTTTTAGATTAGGGAACTGGAACCATTATTTGAACTGTTCAGGGAGGTAGCAGACTCTAACTCAGATGTCGATAAGGTTCGTAGAAGTCGTGAAGAGACGATTTGTCAAGAGAGAGAGCAGAGGACAGTGAGCATAGTACATTCCAAGGACTGAATTCGTAGAGGACTTCCGTATCTAATTTATCTCTTTCATCTGAGACGGGGGTCTTAGAAAATAATCATATGCGATGACTCTGGGTGGGGGGGAATTTATCCAGTTAAGAGGTTGTCACAATTTTTAAAACACGTTAGTTCGAGCATTTACATCACAGTTTCACGGGTAATCCTCCGCAGATGAGAAGATTTCACCCTTCTTACGTTCTAGACGACGTTCGGCAGTCACTGGTGAGTATTCCGTATTCCACCGTACCACGGAGTTTTTAACATGTAACTAAGTTAAATGTCACTTTTGATACTAGAAGTCTTTCACATTTAATACTCTAAAGAATGTGTAGTAAGATACTTACACTGAGCCGGTCTCTGGTAAACTTACTTCAGCAACTGTATTATTACTTTTTGAAAGAGTGCCAGTTTTTGTTATTTATTTTCCAATGACTTTTAGAAAAGAATTCCACGTCTCTTGTTGTCGCTTCCATCGTTCAAATAACAGGAAAAGCTACTTTATCCTGATTTTTGATTCAATATCGACCGAGTATAAATATTCACTTTTGGTGGCAAGAATTACGAGAGCCACTATTGTGGCGAGAGACTCTTGCGGTTGCTTAAGTTGGAGCAACAGTACTTGCCACTCTTATTTCACCTATCTCACTTCTCGGGTATTAAAAACCGGCTAACGGGCTGGATAATACAGAACGTAATTTAATCCGTGCTACCGATATCTGCAGTCCTGCGGTAGGGGAACTAATGTGTATATCCGAGAAAGTAACTCCTGCCGCAGCAGGACAGCGGCACCCCCTTTAGAGTCGAGTCTGCCTGAACTAATAACAAAGTACCTTCTGCAGGTGATATGCCTATCTAGTTTGGATCACGTTTCGGAAATCGGAGCAGCACACACATTTTTTAGATGGATTTCTTGTAACAGGCTGTCTCTGTTGTCTACGGCTGACCGAATATGCCATTCAAGGACCATGAAAATTTTGATTGGAAATAATGCTTAGAGTTAAAATTCTTACGCCTCTCGTGTCTAACTCTGCTCGGATAAGGAAATATACCTCACTTGTCAATATGATACTCCAGATATTATCTCGGAGTTAACTGCAGCTGCCATTCGTCGTGGACGTCCTGAACACTGACACTGTGTTACGGCTTGGTAATATGGAATTCCAATTCGCCTGGGATAAATAAAGCAGGAGGATACTGAGTGAGCCTCCATTGTATCTCATAGCTCCTCACTTGATGTAACATAAAACTAATTCGAAAACATATGCATACCCGCACTGTTCGATATTGCACTTCACCACAGTCCCACTGAACATGAAGCATTGATCGAAGTATACATTGCATTTTTTTTTTCTCAACGTTTGGAATAAATACGTCTATTAACGCAGATTTTACAGTTTCAAGAGATTATTCCAACAAACTGAGGCAAGGGTCAAATCCGTGTCGGAGCCAGTCCACAAAAAAAACCTCAACTTTCTGATTCTATGTAGTCCACGTTTGAGGCGGCGTCATCGTTGTCTTAATGTATAGGCACTGGTTTACGCGTATAGTGATTTTGTTTTGGCTTCTCAGGTGCTACGGAGCATCTTGTGCTGTTCGTGTATTCCCTGCAGGAAGAAAACGAAGAAAACGAAGAAAACGCAGAAAACGAAGGAAGCGACACCTTATGTGGAGCGCTACACAAGTAGAAAAGAGTGGAAGAAAGACCTTGATGCTGGAATAATGGATCTGAACATGGTGAGTAACTCCAATACGTATCAAAAACGGCACAGCGATGTTAAAGCAGTACTGAAATTAGTAACGCTTACTCTAGTAGCAAAATCTGTTCTTTTAACGTCCCAGTTTTTTTCAATATTCCAACAACTTGTTTTAGTTTTCCGGTTTATATTAAATCTTAAATTAGACCTTACAAACATACACTCGTTTTCGGTGTCTACGTCTAATTCTGGAGAACTGTTGTTAGACTTTATTTGATATCTTTAAGCTCTCAACGTGAATATAAAATCGATGAAATGGCTGTCATTATCACACTGACTTTCCGGGTGCAGTTTTTTATTTTATCCACTTCAAAGATTATGATTGTTGTATCATGTTAGGTTCATCTGAACACTCCGGGAGACGCTCTCCTTTATCGTTGGTGGTTCACTGTCCAAATCTCTTTGCCCTCAGCCATCCACGATCACTTCCCATGAAGAGTTTCAGATCTCACCTTAAGATAATTTTACGTCTTTATGAAGCAACTATATTTTCATAGATAATGAACATATATTTAAATGAGGAGCGTAGTATTATATAGTCGAATACTAACAATTAAATAAATCCGTATAAATCAAATAGTGGGTGTGTTATTAATAATTGCAAATCATATAATGTCTGTTCGCTTTCATTATTAATTTCTACAGCAGTATTATCATGAACATACGTTCAGTTGCCCATGAACTTTGCTACATACAGGCTTTACAAATACACTGATCAGACAGAACATATGACGACGTACCTAATAGCCGGTATGTCTACCTTTGGCACGGATAACAGCTCTGTCACGTCGTGGCAAGGAAGCAATGACACTTTGATAGGTCGCTGGAGGGAGTTGGCACCACGTCTGCACACACGAGTCACCCAATTCCAGTAAATTCCTGGAAAGGGAGCTGTAAGCTCTGAAGCCACGTTCGGTCACACCCCACGTGTGTTCGGTAGGGTACAGATCTGGCGGGTTGAGGTGTGTCAAATCACTCCACTACACTCCTGGACTCGTGACATGGTGCATTATCTTGCTGAAAATCCCACAGTTGTCAGGAAACGTAATCGTCATAATGGGATGTACTTGATCTGCAAACAGTGTACTCCCTGCCGTTACGGTGCCTTGCACAAGCTAAACTGGACCCACGGATGCTCACGTGAATGTTCTCCAGAGCATAATGGAGCCGCCGCCATCTTGTCTCCATCCCGCAGTACAGGTGTGAAGGCGCTATTAACCTGGAAGACGATGGATTGGCACCCTCCCACCGGCATTATGAAGAAGGTATTGGGATTCATCGGACCATGAAACGCTCTGCCACTGTGCCAACTTCTGCGTCGACGGTCACGTGCCCGGGTCAGCCGTAGTTGCCGACGTCATGTGCTGACACTGGCACACGCATGCGTCGACGGTTGTGGAGTCCGTTCGTTAGGAGTGTTCGGTGCTCTGTGTACTCAGATTCAATTGTAGTCTGCGCAGCCTTAAAGTTTGATCTTAGTTTAGGCACAGTTCGACACCTGTCCTGGTTTTTGCAGTTTGACTTCTGTAATGAGGTGTTGCCGCTCAACCTCACGACGTAAGGACATGGTTTTAACTTTGTTTTCGCTGCATCTTGAAGTCATTCACAACAGCACTTCTCGAAAACTCAGTAAGTCGTGCAATTCCCGGCATGGTCACGCCGAGCCTCTGGGCCATAATCTGACCTCAGCCCAACGTAGATAGATCGCGTGCCTTCCCTGTTCCACAAAAGAACAACATTGTCACTGAGAGTACATGCACAAGCGTGTGTCAGACTAGCAGTCATTCCTTGCCGTGTGACGCCGCTATTGCCTGGACGTGTTTATAGACTACTGGCCATTAAAATTGCTACACCACGAAGATGACGTGTTACAGACGCGAAATTTAACCGACAGGAAGTAGATGTTGTGATATGCAAATGATGAGATTTTCAGAGCATTCACACAAGGTTGGCGCCGGTGGCGACACCTACAACGTGCTGACCTGAGGAAAGACTCCAACCGATTTCTGATACACAAACAGCAGTTGACCGGCGTTGCCTAGTGAAACGTTGTTGTGATGCCTCGTGTAAGGAGGAGAAATACGTACTATCACGTTTCCGACTTTGATAAAGGTCGGAGTGTAGCCTATCGCGATTGCGGTTTATCATATCGCGACGTTATTGCTCGGTTTGGTCGAGATCGCATGACTGTTAGCAGAATATGGAATCGGTGGGTTCAGGAGGGTAATACGGAACGTCGTGCTGGATCCCAAATGCCTCGTATCACTAGCAGTCGAGATGACAGGCATCTTATCCGCATGGCTGTAACGGATCATGCAGCCACGTCTCGATCTCTGAGTCAACAGATGGGGACGTTTGCAAGACAACAACCATTAGCACGAACAGTTCGACGACGTTCGCAGCAGCATGGACTATCAACTCGGAGACCATTGCTGCGGTTACCCTTGACGCTGCATCACAAACAGGAGCGCCTGCGATGGTGTTCTCAACGACGAACCTGGGTGCAGGAATGTTAAAACGTCATATTGTCGGATGAATCCAGGTTCTGTTTACAGCATTATGATGGTCGCATCCGTGTTTGGCGACATCGCGGTGAACACACATTGGAAGCGTGTATTCGTCATCACCATACTGGCATATCACCCGGCGTTATGGTGTGGGGTGCCGTTGGTTACAGGTCTCGGTCACCTCTTGTTCGCATTGACGGCGCTTTGAACAGTGGACGTTACATTTCAGATGTGTTAAGACCCGTGACTCTACCCTTCATTCGATCCCTGCGAAACCCGACATTTCAGCAGGATAATGCACGACCGCATATTGCAGGTCCTGTACGGGCCTTTCTGGATACAGAAAATGTTCGACTGCTGCCCTGGCCTGCACATTCTCCAAATCTCTCACTAATTGAAAACGTCTGGTCAATGGTGCCCGAGCAACTGGCTCGTCACAATACGCCAGTCAGTACTCTTGATGAACTGTGGTATCGTGTTGAAGCTGCATGGGCAGCTGTACCTGTACACGCCATCCAAGCTCTGTTTGACTCAATGCCTAGGCGTATTAAGGCCGTTATTACGGCCAGAGGTGGTTGTTCTGAGCACTGATTTCTCAGGATCTATGCATCCAAATTGCGTGAAAATGTAATCACATGTCAGTTCTAGTATAATATATTTGTCCAATGAATACCCGTTTATCATCTGCATTTCTTAATGGTGTAGCAATTTTAATGGTCAGTAGTGTATATATAGTAGGTCTGTTGTCATAATGTTCAGTCTGATCAGTGTATGTGGCTTCTGCTATGGTAAGAACTAAATATAAAACCGTCACCTACGCAATACCATAACTCCATTATATTTTAAGGTCATCAGACTCTTCTTTTTCATATTGCTTCCTACGGTAATATTATCATGACCTTGAACCTATTATACCCATCACAGGTCATTGTATTCTTTACATACACCCACACTTGTCCACTCCACATGCCTTTTAAACATTGAAGTACACGATTTTCTTTTGGCAAGAATGGAGTTATACTAACTCATCAATATTTCTGGTCACTCTCCACCACGTAAATCCATTATAATCTTTTCGTTCTATGTCCCCTCGTTTATCCACTTTCATTGCTCTCTTAAGATTTACTTTTAAAGAATAACATATTTGACCTGTGCGAATTATGGTTTGCTTATTTTTGTGCGATGTTAGTTTAGTTTTGAGAGCCAGTTTCCGTTTCTTATATATTTATTGGCTGAGTACACGGGGGCGCCCGGGTATTTATTTCTCCCAATTTATTATTAGAAAGGAAGAAATACACACCTTTTCTGTCTCCTCTCTTCCATCTACTAACTCACACACTCTCCCTCTCCAATTGACCACTACGTCACCATCTCCCTCATGCACACTTCCCAAACGCCCCTTCCCTCTATCTGTCTACTTCTGCCACTTCTCTCTTCCCATCTCCTCTTTCCACCTCTCTCTGGCCATCTACTAGCCCGGTCTTGCTCCGTTCACTTCCTCCTCCCACACTATGTTCATGTACTCCTCCCCCTTTCTATCCGTTCATCTTTTTCTCACAATATCTCCTGTCCAATGCGCCTGTCTCTCTTCTCTCACTTCCATCTCTTCTTCCCCTCACTCTGTCCGTCTCCTCTACCTTGTCTCGATGTCCATCTCTTCCTTTCCCTCTCCTCTTCGCTCATCTCTCCTATACACATTCTGACACACACAGAAAACAGCAGTGTAACCCATAACACGCGAATAACCACACTCCATGCTTTCAGCATTTGACCTGAGAATGAGAGCACTCAGTGTCTTGCAAATTTCTCTCGTTGACAACTCCAGGAAATGTAGAAAGGAAATTAGCTTGACGTTTCTACATTTTCGCTGTTCGCACAGCACCAAGTTTTAATTTATTACTTCTGTACTACTGTGTACGAGACACCTCTTTTCAGGCTGTATTCACAATACCACAGAGTCTACCATCGTTGTACCACATATAACTGAGGAGACATGATATCAAAGACTAAGAAGCGTGAAATACTGACACATCATGGATGACTTATTAATCTATTGGTTCTTTACTATCAACTGCATTCACAACACTTGTCACAGACGTATCCACAAATCCCGTAGAGTGTGCTTAGAAAATTATTTATTTGTACGTCATATATAACTCAGGAGATTTGATGTCATAAACAGTGAGCAGTGTGGAAATGAATCTGCAGGACGAACTTCGTTAGAGATACAGGTAAAATATATCTACAAATACACGTTAAATACAGAGTCCGCAAGAAAAATTTATACACACTTTAAGGAACGAAAAGTATTACTTACGTGTTATTTTACATTTAATAGTTATCACACATGTTTTATAACCTACAGTTTCGCACATTGTTACTTTAATTGTTCAAAACGTTCACCGTTGGCGGCTATACACATAACAGAACGACGAGCGGTCGCCGCAACTACATCAGTCAATGTTACAGTGGAGATCGCTGCACATGTCACTGTAATGTCCTGGCGAAGTTCCTCCAGCGTGCGTGGCTTACGTCGACAGACGTTATCTTTCACAGTTCCCCACAAGTAAAAGACCATAGGTGTTAGACCTTGCCCCCGAAAATTATCATCCAGGAAAAAAAATGGTGTGGCTAGGTGGTAGTGTGGTGGCGCCCCGTCCTGTTGATAGAAGACCTCTTCATCAGCTCCACAAAGCGCACATATACATGGCAAAATTTGTGTGTGTAAAATTTCCAGGGGCGTTTCTCCAGTGACAGTAACATCAAAGAAAGAGAGTTCTACTAAGCCCCTGGTTGATAGTCCACACCACAAATGGACCCCTGGCAGACTGAGCGCTTTATCCACATAAAACATGCGGATTTTCCGCTGTCCAGCAGACACTGTCATGGAGATTCACAGTTCCATTAAGTTTAAATTGCGTCTCCTCACTCCACACTACCTTCGTCACAAACTGTTCGTCATCCGTTACCATTTGCTGATACCATTCGCAAAATTCCATTCGGCAATCAGGATCGTCATGATAAATCGCGTTCAGTAATCGTGAAATGTAACCTTTCAACTTTGCAGCTTTGAGGGTTCTTCGTATACTTGTACTGCTGACCCTCACTTCACGTGCACATTGCGTAGCAGACGTCTGAGTAGAATTTGCAAAATAATTTTCAACACGAGTGCCGACGAAGCAGGACTTGAAGCTGTACGCTGTCTTCCTGATCTTCCTTTATGAATATCACAAATCGTTCCACGCAATTCAAACTTGTCAATGATGCATTTAATTGTTAGGCGGGTTGGCGGTTTCCTTTTCCATCTCCCGCCTGCACCGACGTTTCACTTCAACGGCATTATCAACCCTAAAAAATCACTTCACTATACATTTTCGTTGCTCGAATGTCAAGCGTGCTCCGACCATCTTGTTTTCTCAATTCCAAGATAAAAGTACTAACACCTGTTGAGCCAAAGATCTTACTACAACACACTCGTAACTCAAATCGAATGACATTATCGATATCTCGATAGAGCCTGACAAAGAGTGTATACATTTTTCTGGCGGACTCTGTATTTTAAATAAATGTGAAACATAGTTGTCATGTCCATACACTGTCAAAGACACTACAAAAATGTCATCCTATATGTTTAACATATTTGGTACACATATTCATTACGATCTGGGAAAAACATATTGTGAGATGAGAATCACAAGCCTCCTATACTTGTGGAAGTGATAACATGGACAAACAAGGGGAAAGGAGGATGTGGATATACAGTGCGGGAAAAGGAGGAGATCGAAACAGATAGTGAGAGGAGGTGACAGACAAGGAGTGGTGGAGGAAGAAATGGGCAGAGAGAAGGGAGAGGAGGAGATGGACAGTGAAAGGAAAGAGGAAGAGCATGACTTTGACAGGCAGAATAGAGAAGGGTGGAGAAAGGGGAGAAGAAGATGGAGAGAGAGGGGGGGATCCAGAAATGGATTGAACAGGGGAAGAGGAGGAGACGGTCAAACAGAAGGAGGGAGGGAAGAATGAGAAGAAGGAATAAGAGGGAGGGGTACGAGGAAGTGGAAATAGAGGGGGGATCAGGAGGTCGACATAAGGGAAAGGAGTGCATAGATAGAGGGGGAGCACAGAGAAAGGATGAGAAGATGGAAGGAGAGAATGGTTCAAATGGCTCTGAGCACTATGGGACTTCACATCTGAGGTCGTCAGTCCCCTAGAACTAGAACTTAGAACAACTTAAACCTAACTAACCTAAGGACATCACACACATCCATGCCCGAGGCAGGATTCGAATCCTGCGGCCGCAGCAGTCGCGTGGTTCCAGACTGAAGCACCTAGAACCGCTCGGCCACAGACTAGTGAGAAGTAGAAAGATGGAGAGAGTGGTGGGACGAGAAAGACAGAGTGAAGGGCGCGAGGAGATGGACAGAGAGTTGTGAGTACACAACGTCCAACGAATAATGCGTCCAAGAAAGCGACAGCTAGACGAACGTTGATCGTAAAAGGAAGAAGAGTGCTTCTGCGATTCCATATGCTTGGTTACAAGTCCCCTATATTCTTTCTCTCGAAACCGTTATGGAGGATAATTCCGATTACCTTAATAATATTGGCCCAAGTGACCCGTTGAGACAAGTGGGATCCTGCAAGCAGATTGTTTATTTGCACAGTTTGTATGAAAACGTAGCGAACATGAACTGTGTAGGATAAATCGTGAAAAATATTACTGCGCTTCATTAGAGAGGACCAGAGGTGGCGAATGTTTCAAGGTACATTTTCCTGTCAAGATACTGTGTGGACCAAACGGCATCCTACACCTATTACACATAATCGGAAACTTAATCTAAGTAAAGGCACCACGATATGAACACGTTACTGTCTGATGGCAAACTGTAACCAGAATTGTGGAATTTTGGTTTTCGGCTCACGACAGCAGTAAGCTCCTCCGAGGGTGAATTCTTTAATGAACGAATGGGACATTGGGTGAATTACTTTCAGGTTAAACCAGACCTCATTGACGACCCTGAAAGCTGCTGAAGGCGTTGCTTGCAGAAGTAGTTATTTTATCACTGTTTGAGCTGAGCTAAACGACCGAAGTGTGATTCAAGAATGGAGACAGACAGGAAATGTTTTAGACCATATGCTCTTTCCTGGCCACACGTATCACATAGTGTGGTGGAAATCTCGACCCACTACGTCTGAAGATAGCGAACCAGTACAATAAAAAGTTTGTCGGCTTATTACCCTGATGAAAGCCTTGCCTGTGTCTCAGACAAGCATTCTGAGGTACCAGTTTCAACATCAAAAGCGTAAACCGTGCAAAAGAGTCACTGTTTCGGAATAGTCATGCTCTACTCAGGGGCAATAGACAGGCTATTTCGTCACAAAAAGAACACTGACTCTGCCAGTCAATACGTATCCCCAGATAGTCTCTGTGCTATAACCATAATATCATCGCCAATGCGTCAGCATAAGTGCTGTTAAGGAGCCGTAGCACGAGTGACAGTTAAGATTACTCCCTTAAAGAATACCATTGGTGCATAGTACAACACTGATTATTGGAAACCCTGTGGAAATCGAAAGTATTACGGAATGATGGCCGATGGGACCGATCTAATGGCTCATTGTTCGTCTGGTTTGCATTAGAACGCTCCTTGCATTTATTAGTAGGAAAAATTTGATTGAAAGCATTGGCGCTTACGAATACTTGCTTGTTTTTCCATTTGATAACAGTGCTACATTATTCGATGGAGAAATACTGCCTTTGTTGCATCAAAGCGGAAGTTCTGGAACTATAAACATACAAGAACATTTGCCAATGAAACTTAGATGTTACCAAAAAAACTGGAAACCATTTAGGCCATTGAAAGATATTCTGTAACGGTAGATCAAGTATGTTTACTTAGGGAGGTACCTAAACGACACAATTGCCCTATAATAAAACAATAATTAAAAAGAATAGCGATGTACATATGGAGTAACATTATGGGTGTCAATCATTAAAGAAAAAAAGATATACTATCTTTAGAGACTATACAACTTCAGGAACTATTACACCGTGCGATGAATCTGAATTATTATATGTGGCTAAATCTATTCCATCTAATAATTTATCAGGACACCTAATTTATATGCTATTAACAAGGTATTAGATTAATTAATTTAATTCAGCAGATGATTTAGGGTAGTATTATTAGCATAACTTTATATTATCGTTTCCAAGTTTCATGTTTACATTTGCATGCAAATTTTACTATGTACTTAGTGTTCACATGTATGCATACACATGTGCTGTGTAATTAGTAAACAAAACAGCATCATAGACGTTATACACACCCTGGGCCAAAGTTAATCAGTTATGGTTATGGAACATGAGTCTCTTGACTGGTTTCATTCTTCTTCATGGGCTAATCTTTTTATATCAGTATGTTTACCACACTGCATTGGCAAAATCTGCTTAATATCTTCTACAGTTAGCACCTACACAAAAGTTTTGGTTTCAAGTGGCCGTTAACTAGTTTAGGATTTCTCAGCAGCAGTCTCATTATATAACCACTCCGTATAACACTATGTAACACATTCTTCAGACTTTACACTTACAAGTGCCTTTGTGATATAAAATCCATTCAAGGGTGGTAAGTCGAATCTCTAGAGTATTCCTATGTGTTAGATATTTGCAATACTACATGAGTCAGTAACAGCAAAAACAAAACACCCACAGTTTATGGAGTACGGACGCTTCAGAGAGAGAAGGGAGCCAGAATATCCGTCCATCTTCGAGATCTTTCCCTGTCAACCGACTCCAGGACCTGCCCCTCGCATGAAGAAAGAAGAGAATAGTAACGACGATACTCGGAAGGACGGCCGTGCAGAGGTGAGCAAACATCAGTACTACCGGGTGTACAGCACAGAATCAGTCACTCTCCCAGACAGCTCTGTCATTTTTACACGTGGGACTAGGTAAGGAACTCACTTTGTTGTAATTCATTAATACAAAATAGCAGTGGTTACAATATCCTAAAATAAATGTAACATACAACGGAATGATATTGCTGTGGAAAGTGAACTTCCGTTGTAAACTTAAAAGGATACGGAATATTCCACTCGTTTGAAGTACAAGCTAAAAACGCATGTTAACAGTCGATTCAGTCTTACATGCTACCTCAAGTGTCCAGTACACGATGTACGATCATACGGAGTGTTAGCTTCAATACCTGTTCATGAAACTAAGTGCTGCTATGAACTGCACTGGGCACATGCTGTCGGTAATAAGAGGCACAAATCCGACTTCAACTTCTATTCAGTAGCTGCAGGAGAAACAGACACGATACCAATGCGACGTAATATGCTTCACCGTTCCAGTGCTTGTGGCCCCCATCAATGCCACATGCAGAGTAAGGTTTTGAAACACGAAGAATAGTTAATAAGAATATAAGTAACCAGACCAAACCACACGAAGATATAGCAGAGAGTTGTATAGTGTGAGGGCTCTTAAACGAAAGGTAACGATGTTGTCGTAATCTCTTTGTGTAGTCTTCCAGAATGTGAATTCGGAGAAGACTAGGCGGCGCCATAGAGCTTTACACGTATATTCACGTGACGATCAGAGGATCACGTGAGAGAAATTAAGGTGGTAACAGAGAGTATTATAAAAATAAATGTAGGTCCTCGCTAGCAAATTTTCTTGTTTACAATTGCTTGCGTATTTTACTATGTTCTTTTTTGTGCGTACACTTCTGCTCAACTGTCGCAATTAGTGAACAAAGATGCATTACAAACGTTATACACAAAATGGATCACAGACAATGTATGTTTTTCGAGTCATATATCTATTGACTTGTTTCAGCTTTCTTCATATGTTGTGTACTACATCTACATCTACATCCATACTCCGCATGCCACCTGACGGTGTGTGGCGGAGGTTACCCTGAGTACCTTTATCGGTTCTCCCTTCTCTTCCAGTCTCGTATTGTTCGTGGAAAGAAGGATTGTCTGTATGCTTCTGTGTGGGCTCTAATCTCTCTGATTTTATCCTCATGGTCTCTTCGCGAGATATACGTAGGAGGGAGCAATATACTGCTGGACCCTTCGGTGAAGGTATGTTCTCGAATCTTCAACAAAAGCCCGTACCGAACTACTGAGCATCTCTCCTGCAGAGTCTTCCACTGGAGTTTATCTGTCATCTCCGTAACCCTTTCGCGATTACTAAATGATCCTGTAACGAAGCGCGCTGCTCTCCGTTGGATCTTCTCTCTCTCTCTTCTATCAACCCTATGTGGTACGGATCCCACACCGGTGAGCAGTATTCAAGCAGTGGGCGAACAAGCGTACTGTAACCTACTTCCTTTGTTTTCGGATTGCATTTCCTTAGGATTCTTCCAATGAATCTCAGTCTGGCATCTGCTTTACCGACGATCAACTTTATATGATCATTCCATTTTAAATCACTCCTAATGCGTACCCCCAGATAATTTATGGAATTAACTGCTTCAAGTTGCTGACCTGATATTTTGTAGCTAAATGATAAGGGATCTTTCTTTCTATGTATTCGCAGCACATTACACTTGTCTACATTGAGATTCAATTGTCATTCCCTGCACCATGCGTCAATTCGCTGCAGATCCTCTTGCATTTCAGTACAATTTTCCATTGTTACAACCTCTCGATACACCACAGCATCATCTGCAAAAAGCCTCAGTGAACTTCCGATGTCATCCACAAGGTCATTTCTGTATATTGTGAGTAGAAACGGTCCTATGACACTTTCCTGCGGCACACCTGAAATCGCTCTTACTTCGGAAAACTTCTCTCCATTGAGAATGACATGCTGCGTTCTGTTATCTAGGAACTCTTCAATCCAATCACACAATTAGTCTGATGGTCCATATGCTCTTACTTTGTTCATTAAACGACTGTGGGGAACTGTATCGAACGCCTTGCGGAAGTGAAGAAACACGGCATCTACCTGGGAACCCATGTCTATGGCCCTCTGAGTCTCGTGGACGAATAGCGCGAGCTGGGTTTCACACGACCATCTTTTTCGAAACCCATGCTGATTCCTACAGGGTAGATGTCTAGTCTCCAGGAAAGTCATTATACTCGAACATAATACGTGTTCCAAAATTCTACAACTGATCGACGTTAGAGATATAGGTCTATAGTTCTGCACATCTGTTCGATGTCCCTTCTTGAAAACGGGGATGACCTGTGCCCTTTTCCAATCCTTTGGAACGCTACGCTCTTCTAGAGACCTACGGTACACCGCTGCAAGAAGAGGGGCAAGTTCCTTCGCGTACTCTGTGTAAAATCTAACTGGTATCCCATCAGGTCCAGCGACCTTTCCTCTTTTGAGCGATTTTAATTGTTTCTCTATCCCTCTGTCGTCTATTTCGATATCTACCATTTTGACATCTGTGCAACAATCTAGAGAAGGAACTACAGTGCAGTCTTCCTCTGTGAAACATCTTTGGAAAAAGACATTTAGTATTTCGGCCTTTAGTCTGTCATCCTCTGTTTCAGTACCATTTTGGTCACAGAGTGTGTGGACATTTTGTTTTGATCCACCTACCGTGCGCAGACAAGAATCTGGTGTTTATACGCTTTGCACACCTTCACGTTCTTCTCCTTTCAGGTGCGGGGTTCATTATTCAAATGGTTCAAATGGCTCTGAGCACTATGGGAGTTAACATCTGAGGTCATCACTCGGTTCATTATTCCTAGATGCCTTATCATTATTCTTGTCAACCAACCTTTATTTTGTTAAGTGTGCCCCATTAAAACATTCTGTACCTTTTTCATTCGCGTGCCTCTCTGTTCCCTATCTCTAATTGATATATTATTTTTTGACAAACGCCTATAGCATCATATTTCACATTCGTTATTAGACACAATTGTGGTCTGCTAACTTAAAATACCATATATTTAACAAAGCTAAGTCAAATGTCTAAAGTTTTCTTCTGTTAGACATACGGCATCCTAGCTGAATAAGCGATAGTAAAACCAAACCATCTACAGGGCCATGCTGTTGGGCGCGTCAAGAAGAGAAAGGCAGCCGAAGAAATACCACCGTCTGATGACCGCGAGCGCAAACACACCGAGCAGCGTCCCCGTCGTCGCAAGAGACGTCAGAATAAACTGGTCGCCGCGCCGCAGGAGGGCCCTGCTGGGGTAAGTCAGCGTCATTACTGCCGTGGAGGGCAGGCAGGGAGAGGCGGACAGACAGGTTGAGAGCTGAGAAACAACAGGTACTTCTTAAACTGCACTCATTTCAGAATCAGCCACTCTGCCAGATCACGTCTATCGAGAATTTCTGATTCTCCAGACATACCTCCTC